>NC_139254.1:19137773-19266947 GCF_977018435.1 Lepisma saccharinum
GTTTCCCCCATACACTGCTTTGAGAAAATAATATGTAAGGCTGCTGAAAAATCTGTTATTTTGACAGCATTAATTCGTTTAAAAAATACAACAACAAAGCAGAAACAGAGTCGGTAAATGTCTGTTATATCGGAGACACGTTCATTTTTACAGAAGAAACTACTTACGGAAATGAGTTTCTGTAGTATTTTGAAAGTTCTTGGAGGTATTTTCTCACCGTAGAATGCTGCACAACAAGAAATAAGCACTTTTGATATAATAAACTTGCATTTTGTGCAAAGCGACAACATTATGCCAATGTTTCCATTATGTACCTGCAGATTGCGCGAGCGTCGAAAGTCATGCGGTCTCGCCAGTGTTTCCAAACGTGCATTTTTTTTACCAGAATTTTTTTTAAACTATGCTTACCTAACCTAACCTTGCTGGAAATGGTTCGTGGGGCTATCGTGAATGGTTTTTGGGGCTATCGGGGATGGTTTTTGGGGCTATCCGTCAATGGTTTGTGATGACATAATGAACACAAAAGTAGGTATTTTTTCAGTTAAGAAGGTTGAAACACTGCATACCCACTCCAAATCGACAAAACACAAGCACGACGTGCGATGATCCACAGCTGTCTGCGCCATATTGTATGTTCCACAACGGAAGAAAGGAACCAAAAGAATTACTCGTATTGTGAAAAATCGAAGTTATTTTCATGTAAAAAACATAATGGTACCTTCAACTATGTTCCGCAATACACAATTGGTAAGTCCGAACCATTTAAAACTGAAAATATCCGATAGAAATGTGTGTCCGATATAACAGACATTTACCACAGAGTCATCCTACTGTGTCTCATGGATCATTGCTCAAAAGAAGAAACCATTCTAGGACTGTGGAATGATAAAAGCCTGTGTAGACTCTGCTGATGCATTTTTTGTTAATTTTAGAAATAAAAGAAACAATTTCTACCATATTCAAATTCAGGTCTGCTAATACAGCGATGAGATGAGGTTATGATTGATTGATTGATTTAGTTTATTTTACTTCGCGTTTTGTGCCTTTGGGCTAATATGCGAAGATGGGGATGAATGATGAAATTGATGAATGGACATTCACAAACAACCAAGCCCGATCGGGATTCGAACCTGGGACCCTTGGCATCGCAGCGCGATGTGCTAACCACTCGGCCACAGGGTCCGGCAAAGATGAGGTTATGAGTGATGATGTTATTAAGCCCACCATAGGTGCATGGCATTCCTCATTCCGTCTCGCTCACAGAGAAGAAATTCTTCTCAGTCAACTCCATCTTGGACACAACCGTCTACTCCTTGTCACTTGCTGCAAGGGTTGGAACCCCCAATGTGTTGTGTTTGTAACGTTATTTTAAGTATTTGGTATATTATTGTTGAATGTGTCGAATTTGCTTCTCTCAGGCAGACTATTAAATCACCCTGTTGGGAGATGACAGTTTTATCAAATGTCTTTTTGTGAAAAGCCAGACTCTTTCACTGCCTGCGAAAAACTTTTGGTTACTCTTTAATGTGTTGTGTTTCTCTTGTGCAGGTCCCTTTACAACCGTGCCCTTTTAATTTTCCCCAATGGGATTCTTACACCCCTTGTTTTAAATTTTTAAGTAAGAATTTTAGATAAGGGGATAATTCCCCATACACATTGAAGAGTGCAAAATGGCCTAAAGTCCCGACATGCCCAAAGGTTAATTCAATCAATCAATCAAATTAAAAGTGATTTGGATAGCTGCCAATGTACAGGTAATGGACAAAATAATATGAACACCAATGCAATTGCAGAAAACTTGTATTAGTAGGGGGTTGGGCCCCCCCTTGCCTGAATGACAGCTTGTATCCTACGTGGGATAGACAAATAATGGTCCTGTACAGTGTGAACTGGAATACGTAGCCACTCCTCGCACAAAACAGTCTCAAGTTCCGAAAGTGTCATTGGAGGTGGAAACCAATTACGCACTTTGGCCTCCAAAATACCCCACAAAGGCTCAATGATGTTAAGATCGGGGGACTGTGGACACCAGATGAGATGTTCTACCTCGTCACTGTGCTCATCAAACCATGCATCAACGCACCTAGCAGTGTGAATAGGGGCGTTATCATCTTGGAAGATGGGGCATGCATCGGGAAACAAAGTCTGAACCATGGGATGGAGGTGGTCACCCAGGATGGTGCAGTACTTCTCTGCGTTGATTCTCCCGCGCAGGACGACAAGTGGGCCAACACCATTCCAAGATATAGCCCCCCAAACCATCACAGACCCCCCACCATGTTTCACGGTAGGCACTAAGCAGTCAATATCAAATGCTTCAGCAGGAGTTCTCCACACATAAACACGTCCTGTGGTCTGAAATAATGTGAAAGACGATTCATCTGACCATATCACATGTTTCCATTGCTGCTGTGTCCAATTCTTGTGCTCTTGGCACCACCTTCTTCGTGTCACTGCATTACGTGGAGTCACCAACAGTTTGGGGATGGCAACTCTGCCATGAATGTTCACAGAATGCAGCTCCCTTTGAATGGTTTTCGTTGATACAGGGTCCTGGAGGTGATTGTTCATCTCTGCGGTTATCTGGGACAGTGTTGTCTTGTGCTTTCGGGTCACTATTCGCTTCAACACACGTCGATCCCTGTTGGATAACTTTGTTTTTCGCCCACTATTCTCCTTTGCAGACGTTGTCTGTAGGCTGTCAGAACAGTTGACACTGTGCTCCGTGCTACACCAACAAGTGTAGCTGTTTTTGTCACAGATGCTCCAGCCAGGCGGGCTCCTATGATCATGCCTCTTTTGAAGTCTGAAAGGTCGGACATACCTACATATATGTGGATATCTGAATTATTCAGATACTAATTAAATAAATTACACAGATATCTATAATCTACAATCTAGATAACCTGTGTCTTCATGTAATAGACTGTCTTAATGAACGGCCTGCAAAATTAAGGGTTATTGTCGATTTTTTCTGACGCTGTTGCCACATTAAATTCACCTCAAAATGCTGTGGAAAATGTAGCTCTAGCGAAATTTTCGCTACAACTACAGGAATTTTGTAGATTCGCTACCGCTACAACTACAATTTTCAAAATGTAGCGTCGCTACAGCTACAAATTTTGTAGCTAGCTACAGTAGAGACGCTACAAGTAGCTCGCTACTTCTGACCACTGCTAAGTTGTTACGTTAGGTTAGCTAGGCTTAGTTCTCCTTTTCAGTTCTTACGTCGTGCGCTCTAGAATCTGGCAGCCACAGATTAGAAATAGCTGGCAGCATGGTAGATAGAGCTGGCAGGGGAAGTGGGGAGCGGGGAACATGCCGCTGACCAACCAGAGAATAGACCACCTAGCGGTGGAGCCGAGAGTTACGCAGTCGCGGGAGGAAGCTGCAGCGCTAACTTCGTTCTGCACGTTGCTGTGTTGCCAATTCACCGCGTTGCTGATGGTGTTTTGCCCAGTGTTGATTCCTGTTTGTTATGAGCGGAATGTAGGAATGACATACGTGGGAGTAATTGTTGTCGCGTCCTGTATTGCCTAACTGCATTGTTTCTTCGATAAACGTGTATATGGCATGTGATGTGACGTTTATTTGTACTCTCGTTGTTCCATTGCTAGCTTTGTATCGTACGATGGCGAACAGAAAGGAGGTAGTTCGTAGCCAAGGCAGGAAAATAATGTGTAGGGTTCATTTATATTTTCAAAAGGAAGCAGAAAACAGTGGTCCCTTGGTAAGTGTGCACAAAGTGCAACAGAGAGTGTCGGAAGCTTGTGGAGTGTCGCGAACTGTGCAGCATATTGTTAGGGAAGGCAAAGATAGGCTTGAGGCGTCGGGATCCATGTCATTTGAATCACCGCGCAAACGAATCAAAAGGAACAGTATCACAAAGGCAATCGACGGTTGCGATAAAGATATAATAAGAAGAATTATCCTCGGGTTTTATGTAAAGGGTTAATATCCAACACTGAACAAGTTTTCGTTGATTTGCATACACAAATAAGCTTTCAGTGGTGAGTTTCGTCGTTGTGGAGGATACTGAAGTCTATGGGGTTAAAGTACAAAAAGAGCAACGACGGCAGACGATTTCTGATGGAGAGAGCCGATATAGTTACAGCCAGAGTAACGTTTTTGCGAAAAATGCATCTTCTAAAAAATAAGGAACCTTTGCCCTATAAGTATTTCATTTAGATGAAACGTACATACATCAGAATTACGCTCCAACGAAAATCTGGCAAAATGAAGAGGGTACAGGGGGTTTAAAAGTGCCTGTGGGTAAAGGTGGACGCATTATTGTTTGTCACGTAGGTTCCAGTCACACTGGTTTTCTACAGGAATGTAAATGAGTTTTTAGTGGTTTTTGCAGTTTTTAGATACGCTTGACGAAAGGAACATCAAAGACGCAGTGATTGTAATGGACAATGCTAGCTACCATTCGATACAGTTGGAAATAATTCCTACAACGTATACACTTGATATCATACACTTATCGGTATTCTACTGGCCACAAGATGGGGATAATACGCATTCTCAGGCCATACGCGAACAATGGGACGTCTGTATTTCATGGTTCTTTCGATTTCAACTCGCCTTTCCCGCTACTCTGGCAACGCTGCAGTCTCTCTCTCTAACCGGCCTGTCTCGTTGCGCTGGATAGGTCGTTTCCCCGCTCTCCACTTCCCCTGCCAGCTTCTAGAGCGCACGCCGTAACAACTGAAAAGAGCTATAGCATAAATAATACATTTGCAGTGTATTGTATTAATGCTAAAAGAGCCAAACCTAACAGCTAATCTAACAACGTTGTTATTCCTCTTCTGACGTCAGAACGCAAGGTTGTCCTAGCGTTGTGCGATAAGGGAGACCGCGTTAAGTGGTGGTTCTTGTATTTCAGGAATAAAAGCAGGCAATGAAGAAAACATCGAGAATTGAGCACTTTTAAACACGATAACTTGGAATTTCCAGACTGTTCGGTGCCCTGAAAAGTCGAGTAATCGTTCTCCGAAGTCGGAACCGAGATGGGTAACTTTCCCCCTTTTTAACCTCCCACTTACTTCTACTCAAAGTTGGCAACTCTGGTCATGTGTATGTCTATGGTCTTACTCAGCTGATCGTGATGTCGGGCTCTCTGGTCACGATCAACTTTCTTCCTGTCAGGAAGTGCAAAAGGTCGAAGAGCAATGATCATGTGAATATATTTCGTCACGAATCGGATCTCTCTTGTATGTCGTCATTGTAAAGGACTGAAAGAAGAAAGTCTGAGAACATACCTGCCCGTGTATTTGAGGACTATTAATTATCAAATCATGGATAAGAAACAATTTTTACTCTGTGCAACAGCAGCGATATTAATTTGTACTGTCGCTGAAGCTAAGGATCGTAAGTAATCGACGGATTTTGCTTTAATATATATATTTTTAAAATTGTTCATGTTGAGAGACTTACGAGACTGTAGTCATCGTAATTTGGAGCAGTTTAACTGAATGTGCCGAAAGAATTGTAAGGTAAATAATTCGGTAGTACTTGCAATCAGGATATTCACAAAATCATCCGATAGCGTACGGTTTTTGTGTGTGTGTTTGTGTTTGTTTTTATCTTGTACGATTCTGCAGCACTATCCTGGGGAGACATACTGTAAAGTAAAAAAAATTGCATTTTTTTTTTTCTTTTTTGGAGTTCACTTTGTTCAGATAGGCACGTCCGTGAAGTTAGCACCGAACTGAAACGAGAACTAAGCGACCTGAACGCAGCTGAAGCTAAGGATGTAGATGGTAGCTCAGGGTTGCCAGGAGTGTAAAAAAAAGCCATCCAATTCGAGAGAGCCGGAAAATTATGCAAATAGCAGTTTATGAATTTATATTTGTTTTCGGGTGGGGGGGGGATACACGAAAGTCACCGATATTACAAAAATGTATGCACGTACGGATACAAATGCAATTGTAATGGGTAAATTGAAAAAAAAAACCGCAAAAAAAAAAAACGTAGGATTTCATAACTACAACATTTTTCTATAAGCCTGCATACTCAACATCATTCTTCCTACTATATTCTAGCATCTAGAGTACTCCCACCGAATTGAAATGTCACAAAATAACGTATACGAGGGAATAATGAAAAACTTAATGTCCCGCGGTGTCCAACCTGTGGCCCGCGAGGATTTGGTTTCCCAAAGAAATCAAAGCAGGTTCCTTCCCCAAAAATCTTGTATGCTCCATATATATCTTCGAATCGGATTCTAGGTTCTAGGGCATTTTCAATGGAATCCTACGTACCGAGTATAAGGGGGAAATTTTAAAATTCCCTCATGTCCAAACTGTGGCCCGCGAAGATCTGATAATCAAGGGTGTCGTAAGCACATCCTTTGTTTATCACCCTGTATAGTCAAAATATTTCTTCGAACTATATTCTTGGTTCTAGGGAACTAGCACCGAACTGAAATGTCACAAAATAACGTATACGAGGGAATAATGAAAAACTTAATGTCCCGCGGTGCCCAACCTGTGGCGAGCGAGGTTTTGCTTTTACAATGAAATCAAAGTACGTTCCTTCGGCAATCACCCTGTATGCTCCATATATTTCTTCGAATCGTATTCTAGGTTCTAGGGCATTTTCAACGGAATCCTACGTACCGAGTATAAGGGGGAAATTTTAAAATTCCCTCATGTCCAAACTGTGGCCCGCGAAGATCTGATAATCTAGGGTGTCGTAAGCACATCCTTTGCTTATCACCCTGTATAGTCAAAATATTTCTTCGAACGATATTCTTGCTTCTAGGGAACTAGCACCGAACTGAAATGTCACAAAATAACGTATACAAGGGAATAATGAAAAACTTAATGTCCCGCGGTGCCCAACCTGTGCCCCGCGAGGATTTGGTTTCACCATGAAATCAAAGTACGTTCCTTCGGCAATCACCCTGTATGCTCCATATATTTCTTCGAATCTGATTCTAGGTTCTAGGGCATTTTCAATGGAATCGTACGTACCGAGTATAAGGGGGAAATTTTAAAATTCCGTCATGTCCAAAGTGTGGCCCGCGAAGATCTGATAATCTAGGGTGTCGTAAGCACATCATTTGTTTATCACCCTGTATAGTCAAAATATTTCTTCGAACGATATTCTTGCTTCTAGGGAACTAGCACCGAACTGAAATGTCACAAAATAACGCATACAAGGGAATAATGAAAAACTTAATGTCCCGCGGTGCCCAACCTGTGCCCCGCGACGATTTGGTTTCACCATGAAATCAAAGTACGTTCCTTCGGCAATCACCCTGTATGCTCCATATATTTCGTTGAATCGGATTCTAGGTTCTAGGGCATTTTCAATGGAATCGTACGTACCGAGTATAAAGGGGAAATTTTAAAATTCCCTCATGTCCAAACTGTGGCCCGCGAAGATCTGATAATCTAGGGTGTCGTAAGCACATCCTTTGTTTATCACCCTGTATAGTCAAAATATTTCTTCGAACGATATTCTTGCCTCTAGGGAACTAGCACCGAACTGAAATGTCACAAAATAACGTATACGAGGGAATAATGAAAAACTTAATGTCCCGCGGTGCCCAACCTGTGCCCCGCGAGGATTTGGTCTCACAACGAAATCAAAGTACGTTCCTTCGGCAATCACCCTGTATGCTCCATATATTTCTTCGAATCGGATTCTAGGTTCTAGGGCATTTTCAATGGAATCGTACGTACCGAGTATAAGGGGGAAATTTTAAAATTCCCTCATGTCCAAACTGTGGCCCGCGAAGATCTGATAATCTAGGGTGTCGTAAGCACATCCCTTCTTTATCACCCTGTATAGTCAAAATATTTCTTCGAACGATATTCTTGCCTCTAGGGAACTAGAACCGAATTGAAATGTCGCATAATAACGAATACGAAGGAATAATGAAAAACTTATTGTCCCGCGGTACCCAACCTGTGGCCCGCGAGGTTTTGCTTTTACAATGAAATCAAAGTACGTTCCTTCGGCAATCACCCTGTATGCTCCATATATTTCTTCGAATCGGATTCTAGGTTCTAGGGCATTTTCAATGGAATCCTACGTACCGAGTATAAGGGGGAAATTTTAAAATTCCCTCATGTCCAAACTGTGGCCCGCGAAGATCTGATAATCTAGGGTGTCGTAAGCACATCCTTTGTTTATCACCCTGTATAGTCAAAATATTTCTTCGATCGATATTCTTGCTTCTAGGGAACTAGCACCGAACTGAAATGTCACAAAATAACGTATACGAGGGAATAATGAAAAACTTAATGTCCCGCGGTGCCCAACCTGTGGCGAGCGAGGTTTTGCTTTTACAATGAAATCAAAGTACGTTCCTTCGGCAATCACCCTGTATGCTCCATATATTTCTTCGAATCGTATTCTAGGTTCTAGGGCATTTTCAACGGAATCCTACGTACCGAGTATAAGGGGGAAATTTTAAAATTCCCTCATGTCCAAACTGTGGCCCGCGAAGATCTGATAATCTAGGGTGTCGTAAGCACATCCTTTGATTATCACCCTGTATAGTCAAAATATTTCTTCGAACGATATTCTTGCTTCTAGGGAACTAGCACCGAACTGTAATGTCACAAAATAACGTATACAAGGGAATAATGAAAAACTTAATGTCCCGCTGTGCCCAACCTGTGCCCCGCGAGGATTTGGTTTCACCATGAAATCAAAGTACGTTCCTTCGGCAATCACCCTGTATGCTCCATATATTTCTTCGAATCGGATTCTAGGTTCTAGGGCATTTTCAACGGAATCCTACGTACCGAGTATAAGGGGGAAATTTTAAAATTCCCTCATGTCCAAACTGTGGCCCGCGAAGATCTGATAATCTAGGGTGTCGTAAGCACATCCTTTGTTTATCACCCTGTATAGTCAAAATATTTCTTCGAACGATATTCTTGCTTCTAGGGAACTAGCACCGAACTGAAATGTCACAAAATAACGTATACAAGGGAATAATGAAAAACTTAATGTCCCGCGGTGCCCAACCTGTGCCCCGCGAGGATTTGGTTTCACCATGAAATCAAAGTACGTTCCTTCGGCAATCACCCTGTATGCTCCATATATTTCTTCGAATCGGATTCTAGGTTCTACGGCATTTTCAATGTAATCGTACGTACCGAGTATAAGGGGGAAATTTTAAAATTCCCTCATGTCCAAACTGTGGCCCGCGAAGATCTGATAATCTAGGGTGTCGTAAGCACATCATTTGTTTATCACCCTGTATAGTCAAAATATTTCTTCGAACGATATTCTTGCTTCTAGGGAACTAGCACCGAACTGAAATGTCACCAAATAACGTATACGAGGGAATAATGAAAAACTTAATGTCCCGCGGTGCCCAACCTGTGCCCCGCGAGGATCTGGTTTCACCATGAAATCAAAGTACGTTCCTTCGGCAATCACCCTGTATGCTCCATATATTTCTTCGAATCGGATTCTAGGTTCTAGGGCATTTTCAATGGAATCGTACGTACCGAGTATAAAGGGGAAATTTTAAAATTCCCTCATGTCCAAACTGTGGCCCGCGAAGATCTGATAATCTAGGGTGTCGTAAGCACATCCTTTGTTTATCACCCTGTATAGTCAAAATATTTCTTCGAACGATATTCTTGCCTCTAGGGAACTAGCACCGAACTGAAATGTCACAAAATATCGTATACGAGGGAATAATGATAAACTTAATGTCCCGCGGTGCCCAACCTGTGCCCCGCGACGATTTGGTTTCACCACGAAATCAAAGTACGTTCCTTCGGCAATCACCCTGTATGCTCCATATATTTCTTCGAATCGGATTCTAGGTTCTAGGGCATTTTCAACGGAATCCTACGTACCGAGTATAAGGGGGAAATTTTAAAATTCCCTCATGTCCAAACTGTGGCCCGCGAAGATCTGATAATCTAGGGTGTCGTAAGCACATCCTTTGTTTATCACCCTGTATAGTCAAAATATTTCTTCGAACTATATTCTTGGTTCTAGGGAACTAGCACCGAACTGAAATGTCACAAAATAACGTATACGAGGGAATAATGAAAAACGTAATGTCCCGCGGTGCCCAACCTGTGCCCCGCGAGGATTTTGTTTCACCACGAAATCAAAGTACGTTCCTTCGGCAATCACCCTGTATGCTCCATATATTTCTTCGAATCGGATTCTAGGTTCTAGGGCATTTTCAATGGAATCGTACGTACCGAGTATAAGGGGGAAATTTTAAAATTCCCTCATGTCCAAAGTGTGGCCCGCGAAGATCTGATAATCTAGGGTGTCGTAAGCACATCATTTGTTTATCACCCTGTATAGTCAAAATATTTCTTCGAACGATATTCTTGCTTCTAGGGAACTAGCACCGAACTGAAATGTCACAAAATAACGTATACGAGGAAATAATGAAAAACTTAATGTCCCGCGGTGCCCAACCTGTGCCCCGCGAGGATCTGGTTTCACCATGAAATCAAAGTACGTTCCTTCGGCAATCACCCTGTATGCTCCATATATTTCTTCGAACCGGATTCTAGGTTCTAGGGCATTTTCAACGGAATCCTACGTACCGAGTATAAGGGGGAAAATTTAAAATTCCCTCATGTCCAAACTGTGGCCCGCGAAGATCTGATAATCTAGGGTGTCATAAGCACATCATTTGTTTATCACCCTGTATAGTCAAAATATTTCTTCGAACTATATTCTTGCTTCTAGGGAACTAGCACCGAACTGAAATGTCACAAAATAACGTATACGAGGGAATAATGAAAAACTTAATGTCCCGCGGTGCCCAACCTGTGGCGCGCGAGGTTTTGCTTTTACAATGAAATCAAAGTACGTTCCTTCGGCAATCACCCTGTATGCTCCATATATATCTTCGAATCGGATTCTAGGTTCTACGGCATTTTCAATGTAATCGTACGTACCGAGTATAAGGGGGAAATTTTAAAATTCCCTCATGTCCAAACTGTGGCCCGCGAAGATCTGATAATCTAGGGTGTCGTAAGAACATCATTTGTTTATCACCCTGTATAGTCAAAATATTTCTTCGAACGATATTCTTGCTTCTAGGGAACTAGCACCGAACTGAAATGTCACCAAATAACGTATACGAGGGAATAATGAAAAACTTAATGTCCCGCGGTGCTCAACCTGTGGCCCGCGAGGATTTGGTTTCATCATGAAATCAAAGTACGTTCCTTCGGCAATCACCCTGTATGCTCCATATATTTCTTCAAATCGGATTCTAGGTTCTAGGGCATTTTCAATGGAATCCTACGTACCGAGTATAAGGGGGAAATTTTAAAATTCCCTCATGTCCAAACTGTGGCCCGCGAAGATCTGATAATCTAGGGTGTCGTAAGCACATCCTTTGTTTATCATCCTGTATAGTCAAAATATTTCTTCGAACGATATTCTTGCTTCTAGGGAACTAGCACCGAACTGAAATGTCACCAAATAACGTATACGAGGGAATAATGAAAAACTTAATGTCCCGCGGTGCTCAACCTGTGGCCCGCGAGGATTTGGTTTCATCGTGAAATCAAAGTACGTTCCTTCGGCAATCACCCTGTATGCTCCATATATTTCTTCGAATCGGATTCTAGGTTCTAGGGCATTTTCAATGGAATCCTACGTACCGAGTATAAGGGGGAAATTTTAAAATTCCCTCATGTCCAAACTGTGGCCCGCGAAGATCTGATAATCTAGGGTGTCGTAAGCACATCCTTTGTTTATCACCCTGTATAGTCAAAATATTTCTTCGAACGATATTCTTGCTTCTAGGGAACTAGCACCGAACTGAAATGTCACAAAATAACGTATACGAGGGAATAATGAAAAACTTAATGTCCCGCGGTGCCCAACCTGTGGCGCGCGAGGTTTTGCTTTTACAATGAAATCAAAGTACGTTCCTTCGGCAATCACCCTGTATGCTCCATATATTTCTTCGAATCGGATTCTAGGTTCTAGGGCATTTTCAACGGAATCCTACGTACCGAGTATAAGGGGGAAAATTTAAAATTCCCTCATGTCCAAACTGTGGCCCGCGAAGATCTGATAATCTAGGGTGTCATAAGCACATCATTTGTTTATCACCCTGTATAGTCAAAATATTTCTTCGAACTATATTCTTGCTTCTAGGGAACTAGCACCGAACTGAAATGTCACAAAATAACGTATACGAGGGAATAATGAAAAACTTAATGTCCCGCGGTGCCCAACCTGTGGCGCGCGAGGTTTTGCTTTTACAATGAAATCAAAGTACGTTCCTTCGGCAATCACCCTGTATGCTCCATATATATCTTCGAATCGGATTCTAGGTTCTACGGCATTTTCAATGTAATCGTACGTACCGAGTATAAGGGGGAAATTTTAAAATTCCCTCATGTCCAAACTGTGGCCCGCGAAGATCTGATAATCTAGGGTGTCGTAAGCACATCATTTGTTTATCACCCTGTATAGTCAAAATATTTCTTCGAACGATATTCTTGCTTCTAGGGAACTAGCACCGAACTGAAATGTCACCAAATAACGTATACGAGGGAATAATGAAAAACTTAATGTCCCGCGGTGCTCAACCTGTGGCCCGCGAGGATTTGGTTTCATCATGAAATCAAAGTACGTTCCTTCGGCAATCACCCTGTATGCTCCATATATTTCTTCGAATCGGATTCTAGGTTCTAGGGCATTTTCAATGGAATCCTACGTACCGAGTATAAGGGGGAAATTTTAAAATTCCCTCATGTCCAAACTGTGGCCCGCGAAGATCTGATAATCTAGGGTGTCGTAAGCACATCCTTTGTTTATCACCCTGTATAGTCAAAATATTTCTTCGAACGATATTCTTGCTTCTAGGGAACTAGCACCGAACTGAAATGTCACAAAATAACGTATACGAGGGAATAATGAAAAACTTAATGTCCCGCGGTGCCCAACCTGTGGCGAGCGAGGTTTTGCTTTTACAATGAAATCAAAGTACGTTCCTTCGGCAATCACCCTGTATGCTCCATATATTTCTTCGAATCGTATTCTAGGTTCTAGGGCATTTTCAACGGAATCCTACGTACCGAGTATAAGGGGGAAATTTTAAAATTCCCTCATGTCCAAACTGTGGCCCGCGAAGATCTGATAATCTAGGGTGTCGTAAGCACATCCTTTGATTATCACCCTGTATAGTCAAAATATTTCTTCGAACGATATTCTTGCTTCTAGGGAACTAGCACCGAACTGTAATGTCACAAAATAACGTATACAAGGGAATAATGAAAAACTTAATGTCCCGCTGTGCCCAACCTGTGCCCCGCGAGGATTTGGTTTCACCATGAAATCAAAGTACGTTCCTTCGGCAATCACCCTGTATGCTCCATATATTTCTTCGAATCGGATTCTAGGTTCTAGGGCATTTTCAATGTAATCGTACGTACCGAGTATAAGGGGGAAATTTTAAAATTCCCTCATGTCCAAACTGTGGCCCGCGAAGATCTGATAATCTAGGGTGTCGTAAGCACATCATTTGTTTATCACCCTGTATAGTCAAAATATTTCTTCGAACGATATTCTTGCTTCTAGGGAACTAGCACCGAACTGAAATGTCACCAAATAACGTATACGAGGGAATAATGAAAAACTTAATGTCCCGCGGTGCCCAACCTGTGCCCCGCGAGGATCTGGTTTCACCATGAAATCAAAGTACGTTCCTTCGGCAATCACCCTGTATGCTCCATATATTTCTTCGAATCGGATTCTAGGTTCTAGGGCATTTTCAATGGAATCGTACGTACCGAGTATAAAGGGGAAATTTTAAAATTCCCTCATGTCCAAACTGTGGCCCGCGAAGATCTGATAATCTAGGGTGTCGTAAGCACATCCTTTGTTTATCACCCTGTATAGTCAAAATATTTCTTCGAACGATATTCTTGGTTCTAGGGAACTAGCACCGAACTGAAATGTCACAAAATAACGTATACGAGGGAATAATGAAAAACTTAATGTCCCGCGGTGCCCAACCTGTGGCGCGCGAGGTTTTGCTTTTACAGTGAAATCAAAGTACGTTCCTTCGGCAATCACCCTGTATGCTCCATATAGTTCTTTTTCCATTTTCTGAACCAATATCTTCCATCTCCTGGTATTGCAAACCACTCCCTTCTTACTTATTTTTAATCCTGTAGGCACTGTGCCTCTCTCCAAACATTTTCTCAGAAACTTCTCTTGTTCGTCTTTGTGTATTTCTTTCCTCTTTAAGTCCTTCCAGTTGTTAATTTTCCTCATTGGTTCAGAAAATGGAAAAAGAACTGATATGGAATGAAATAAGGGCAAGAAGAAAGGAGATAAAAATAATAAAGGAGAACCTTAAAAGAATTGAAAGAGCTATTGAAGATGGTCTCACCATTTTTACGAGAGAATATACATTTTACGAAATGAAAAGCTGGCAGGAGAAATTTAGAGATAAAATACAAATAAAGTTGAAAAAGAAGGGAGAGGGACTAGGATGGAAAGAAGAAAGGGGAGAAGAGGAAGAAGAAGAGGATACCAGAAGAAGAGTTGTGGTAATAGGGAACGTTGACCTATCAAAAGAAGAGGAAGCTTTTTTAAAACTAGGAAGAGGTTTCAAAGTTAAAGAAAGAAATGTAGATTATGAGGAAGTTATATATGACATTGAAGAAGCAGTACTCCATATAAAAGAAGAACCAGCTAGAGACAAGATTAGAAGAAGAACAGCAGCCATACTGAAGAAAGAAATGGGAAAACAAAGAAAAGTAGATAATTTGAGTCAGAAAGAAAGGGAAGGGATAAAGAAAATCAAGAAAAGAAATGATGTGGTGATAGAGCAGGCAGATAAAGGAGGAGCAATTGTGGTGATGGAAAGAGAATGGTACGAGAGGAAGTTTGAAGACCTAAAAGAAAATGGATATGAGGAGATTTGTGGAACAGAAGAAGAACAAACTATAAAAGAAAGGGTCATACAAGACTGTAGGAGGAGTGGATTCAAGAAATGCATAAAGGAGACAGGAAGACTACCAAGTTTGAAGGGCTTTCCAAAGATACACAAAGAGGAGATAAAGTTAAGACCAGTAATGAATTGCAGAAACAATATTTTGGAACCCTTGGAAAAGAAATTAAAGAAAGTTATTGAAGTGTTAGTAACACAGCAAGAAAGCAGAGCAGTTAAGAACAGTGAGCAAGTAGTAGACCTCATAAAAGGACTTAAGTTAAATAAGATGAAGACGACAATGTTTAGCTTAGATGTAAAAAGTATGTTCCCAAGCATCAAGAGGGAACACGTTTTGGACATTATTAAAAAGAGAATGGGAAAGGAAATTATAGGAGAATGGGATAGTGAAAGGGTAGTGAAGGCGCTGGAAACCATTTGGAATAACGGTTACAGTATAATGGGAGATAAAATAATGTTAATGACTGAAGGACTGAATATAGGTTCTAGCCTAAGCCCAGCATTGGCTGAATTGGTTATGAATGAATGGGAAAAGAAAGTGATAGAAAAAGGAGGTGACAAAATAATTTTGTTTTGCAGATATGTGGACAATTGTTTTGGCATATGGAAGGGAACAAAGAGGCAGCTTGACATTTTTGCCAAAGAAATACAAGATGAAGAAGGAGGGATTTTATTGGAACTTGAAATAGAAGAAGAAGGCAAGTTAAGCTACCTTGATATATTGATGAAAAGGAAGAGAGGAGAAGAAATTGAAACCGCTTGGCATCAGAAGAAGTGTGCAGCAGGGGTATTCTGCCACAAAAGAAGTGATGTAAGTGAGGTGACAAAAAGAAATTTCATAAAGAATATGGAGGACAGAATAACGAAAATATGCACTAAGGAATGTGAAAAAGAAGGCAAAATAAATAGCCTATGGAAACAGCTGGAAAAGAATGGCTATGAAAAGCAGGATAGACTGGACATAAACAGAAGGAAGAAAAGAGGAAGGGGAGAATTGGAAAAGAAAGAAAAAGATGAAGAGAAAGAAAAAGAGAGGTGGTTTGGAATAAGGAGTATGGGGGAGACCACAGAAAAGATATGTAAAGTGCTTAGGAAAGCGGGCATTAAAACTTACAGGAAGGGAGGGAGAAGCATCTTAGGAATAGCGAAGAATGCAAACAAGAAAAAGGAAAACAGAGAAGAGGAAGAGGAAGGGATTATCTACGAAGTAAAATGTAAAGAATGTCAGAGTGTGTACATAGGAGAAACGAAAAAGAGACTGAAAGATAGGTTGAAACAACATAGGGATGATGTACGACTTAAGAGAGAGAGAAATGCGATATTTAAACACACGAGAGAAACAGGACATGACATAGAGTGGGATGAGGCTAAGCAGATAGGAAGGGAGAAGAGAATGCTAGTGAGAAAATGGAAGGAAGCCAAGGAAATAGAGAGGAAAGGTGAAGAAGACACAATGAACTGGAATGGGGGACTGAAGTTAAACAAAGAATGGAAGAAAGTGTTAGTAAGAGTGGAAAGGACAAGAGAGAAAGAGGAGAGGAGAAGGAAGAAAATGAAGGAAAAAGAGCGTGATATATAAAGCCCAATCCACATTCTATATGGAAGTATATATTTTTCGCCTTTTAGGTGAAAGTATAGTGAAAGCCACCTGCGAGAAAGTTCCAAAACAACTTTCTATTAGTCTGGAGGGAGTAATGTTTTTGTGTATATAATGCCCTGTTTTTGGTATCTTGTTACTTTTGTACTTGATACAGAGTCTGATGAAGACCTTGCTAGAAGGTTGAAACGTTACGTTTAGTTTATGTTTTTAATAAAATAAATTACTGCCTTGGTCAGCATATTTATATTTTTTCATGATCTCTTCAAGTGTAATTTAATCAAAAATAAAAAATAGCTGTTTTTCTAAGTGTAAAAAAGTGAAAATTTGCTTCACGCAAGAGTTCAACATTCAATTTTTTTAGATTAAAATCGCAAGATTTAGATAATTTCCCCTTATGTTTAAAATTTCACTTTTTTAAAATTCCAGTGTAAATAAATAACTAATTTTATTAAAAAATGTTATTTATTTGTTTTGAATAGGGTTGAATTTCAAAATCCTTTTCCTATTGCAGATTTTTCTAAGCTAATTAAATATCAACAGAAATGTTGGAAAGAATTCTCATGTAACCTAGTGTTTTTTTTTACTCAGACAAATCAATAGTCTCGTCACGATAATTCTTTGCATTCCAAACATTCCTGAGTGTGTGCGTGTGTGTAGAGATTGATGCACTTACGGGTGCGTGTGAACATTAAGACATTGACCTGTTAAGAATGTCACATCGATAATACTGGCTCGGGGAATGTCATGTGACTTGACATGCTGATTGGTTGGCTAAGGAGAATTTCCCATTAATAGTCTTGTCACGAGAATTCTTTGCATTCCAAATATTCCCGAGTGTGTGTGTGTGTGTGTGTGTGTGTGTGTGTGGAGATTGATGCACTTACAGCTGCGTGTGAACATTGGCCTGTTAAGAATATCACATCAATAATACTGGCTCGGGGAATGTCATGTGACTTGTGCTGATAGGTTGGCTAAGGGGAATTTCCCGATTAGTAAATTGAGCTTATAAATAGAGGTTTGCTATCTTAAATTATTATTTGTGAATTAGAGGTTCTAAGAAGAGGTTTGTTAATAATTAATTACCTAAAATTATATAGTTTTTGAGAAGAAACATATAAAAAGTAAATATTTATTGCAGTGTATAGTATATATATATATTATAAAATTTTCTATTTTCCTACGGATTTTTAATAATATAAATTCATAATTATTTTTAATTAAATATATTAACCTAAAAAATTATATATATAAAACCTAATTATAAAACAATAAAATGAATAACAAACAAATTACATTAAACCAAAAACAAGAAATTTTTACATCATGTTGTATATGATACAACAGATATAAATAATGAAGCATTAGATATTCCAAATTTTTTAGCTAATCTTAAATCCAAAATTAAAAATGAAGTCTGTAAAAAACTTACAGATTTTTCCCTCAAAATATATTTTATTTTATCATCAATGTATAAAAATCCTCGTAATGAAAAAAAATAATTTCATCCTACCCGTGTGTTACTTTTACACAAGGGTGACATTCTTAAATTAGATGATATTTATGATAGAATTTGTGAAGAACTCAAGTTAAAACAACAAGAGTCCCAAGGGAGAGGTTCAGGTTGGTCACTTTGTGACACAAACCATAAACTTGAATTGAAAATAGCAAAATATACCCCCCTTGGGGGTGGATCTAGTTATATTAAACTGCCTGAACAGATTGAAAGCAAAAAAGCTGTATTGAATATTAAAAATAATGATAATAAATGTTTTCTCTGGTGCATCGTACCATATTTTCATCCAGATAAAAATCATAAATACCGTGTCTCCCAATACAAAAATTTTGAAACAAAATTTAAAAAAGCCATGTCAGGAATAAAATATCCAGTACACATCTCAGCTATAGAGCAATTTGAAAAACAATATAAACAGTATAATAATCAATGGATAGCTGTGCATGTTTATTGGTATAATGAAAATCATATTAATATACTTAAACACCATTCACAACCATATGGTGCACATATTATAAGATTATTATATGTTAAAAAGGGAAACAAGAAACACTGTTGTCTCATACAGGATCTCCCAAAATTGGTAAGAAAACAAATAACATCAGTTCATTATAAAATTACTATATGTGATAGATGCCTGTCAATATTTTATGGAAGGGGTAACAAATCATGCGAACAGCAATTAGAGGAACATGTTGAAAAATGTTATCTTTATCCTCATGTAACTTACAAATTTCCATCCAAAAATATAAAATTTTCTAATTATAATTCATTAGTACAACATCTATTTGTAATCTATGCTGATTTTGAAACAGTACAGAAACCAGTGGCAACATGTATCCCAGATTCGAATGTATCAAGTACAACAAATATAGCATGAAGCCTGTAGCTTTGGACTAAAATTAGTAAAAACTTATGAAAAAGTATTCCACATCCATATATTTATCGAGACGAAGATGCACCTCAAATATTTATTCAAACACTTCGAGAGTGGATTGAAATTCTTGCTCCAGTGTTACATAAAGAAATACCAATGAAGGAACTTACACCACAACAAAATTGGGAACATAATAATAGTTTGTTGCAAATACTGTAATAGATATTTTATTTTTGATAGTGAAAAAAAGAAACACCACAACCATTTTAATGGAGAATATATTCATACAATTTGTAATTCATGTAACTTGAAAATACAGAAACCTAACTTCATTCCAGTATTCATTCACAATTTGCAAAATTTTGATACACATTTATTTATCAAAGGATTGGGGTATGATGGAGAGAATATTAATATTATACCACGCACTAAAGATAAATATATTGCCAAAGAGAAAACTATTAAATTAAAAAATGGAACAAAAGTTGTTCTTAGATTCCTGGATTCATATCAGATTCTTTCCAGCAGTTTAGCTACTCTGGCGAGTCAATTAACCAACGAAGAATTTGTTCACACAAAATAATATTTTGTTGAGGATAAGATAGAATTGCTGAAAAGAAAAGGAATCTTTCCATATGATTACATGGATAGTTTTGAAAAATTTAATGAGACACAGTTACCATCGAGAGATAAATTTTATAACAAACTTCAGGGTGAAGAATGTAGCGAGTTAGATTATCAATATGCACAGAGAATCTGGAAAACACTAAATTGCAAAACAATGGGAGATTATCATGACAAGTACTTGTTTCTAGATGTTCTCTTGTTAGCTGATGTGTTCGAAACTTTTCGAGAACGTTGTTTTAAATTATATGAACTAGATCCTGTATTTATGTACACAACACCCGGTTTATCCTGGCAGGCTATGCTTTTAAATACAAAAGTTGAAATTGGTCTTATTAACGATATCGACCAGCTCATGTTCGTTAAATCTGCTAAACGTGGTGGTATAGTCCAGTGTCCTTAAGATATGCAAAAGCAAACAATAAATATTTACCTAGCTATGATCCTCTACAACCATCTAAATACATATTTTACATCGATATGAACGCTTTATATGCGTGTGTCATGACTCAATCACTCCCAATTCGTAATTACGAATGGATGACCGATATAGAACTTGAAAACAGAGATTTCTTAAACTGGTCTGAAGATCATCCAAAACGTTGTCTACTGGAAGTTGATTTGGAATATCCATCAGATCTCCATGACAAACACCATGGATTAGCTATGGCACCAGTTTCTCAAAAGGTCCCAGGTACAAAGGAAACAAAATTAATATTATCATTTGAGAACAAAACTAATTATGTTCTTCATTATCGACTGTGAAAATTTTATTTGGAACATGGTATGAAATTAATAAAAATCCATAAGTGGTTAAAATTTGACCAAGAAAAATGGTTAGCTCAATATATTAAGAAAAATACAGACAATCCAATATAAACAAATTCGAAAGTTCAAAAACAATTATTATAAATTAAGGAGTAACTCCATATTTGGAAAATGTATAGAGAACAAAGAAAATCGAGTAAGGTGTAATTTGGTGTCCGATCGAAAAAACTTCAGAAACTTACTGCCGATCCCACATACAAAGGTTTTACAAGAATTACTGATAATCTGACTCTCATTGAAAGATCTAATACCAATGCAATGTGTGATGCACCAACAGCTGTGGGTGTTGCAATGCTTGAATTATCTAAATTAGAAATGTATAAATTTGATCATGTTATGAAACTTAGATACAAAGATAAAATTGAAATAGCATACATGGATACTGATAGTTGTGTGAATGTGATAGAAACACCTGATTTAAACAGTGACTTGCTTTCTATGAAAGAATATTTTGATTTTAGCAACTATCCAGAAAATAATTTATTATACAGTCTCGAAAATCAGATTATCCGGGGGAAAATGAAAGATGAGGCAGCAGGGTCTATAATAACAGAATTTACTGGTCTAAGACCAAAAATGTATTGCATAAATATTAAAGGCAAAGAAGAAATTAAAAAAAGGTAAGGGTGTAAGTCGACCATGTATAAGAAATTTTATAACGAAACATTTTAAAGAATGTTTATTTGAAAAGTAAACAATAAAGAGGTCTTCATATCATCTGTCTAGCAAATTAGCTAGTGTGTATACAATAAAATGAAACAAAATAGCTCTTAATGGGGATGATAATAAATTGCAAATATTAGATTGCAATGTCCATACTAGAGAATATGGACATTATAACACAAGTAAAAAGTGTGATAAATGTTTATGAATTAATTTTTTAAATAGTATTAAAATTGTTCTATCTTTATTATATTATATTAAATATTAATATTATATTTTTTAATATTTTTCTCATTTATTGTAATATCTATTTGCAGCGTTAGGTGGTGGTAGAGTAGCCCTAAGGCTAAATTTTTGCTCTAAAGTAAAAAGTAAAAATATATTGTACTATATTGTATCATATATATTAGTATTAAATAGTATAAAAATTAAAATTGTTCTATCACTCTCTCATTCTTTACATCATATATGTATGATTTCTCTACAATTAAAATTGCATTGCATATGGTATTTTCAGGTAAAGTTTCATGAAACCTACATATTAACTTAATATTTGTTCTATCATTAATAACTACCAATTTTCTTTTTGATGCATTTATTAAAAACATTGGTTTGTGAATTATAAACTCGTCTGGATTACAATACATAACGATATTTCCTTCAGTTCCCCTTTTAAATGTGCTTCATATAATTTCAAATAATCTTGATCTGCAATGTTTAAATTGTAATTTTCACGTGGGAATACATCATTTCGACCATTCTTCTGATATGCATTTTTAATTTTACAATTATCAAACTGGCTGCTATATTTTTCCTGATTGTCGCCTCTCCCTGTCTGAAACAATACAGCTGCAACTCTGGCATATCGTATTGTAGAGATTGAAACTGATTGGTAATATCGAATTCAAAGAATTTACCCTCCACTGACCTCTGTATGCATTGATATGTATAAAATTGTATAGGAATTTGAGGATTTTTCAAAATGTTGGCTTTGTATTTGAGAGCATAATTCGATTCATATTCAACTATAGGCATGCGTAACTCCATAGACTGAATCACACATTTTGCAGCTTCGGGTAAACTAGCATCATTGGCTGTTCCATCTGGATTCAAAGTTTTGTATCTCATTATCGAATTATGATCATTGGGTGATCTGCGAAATATGATACTTAAACCACCTTTCCACATAATTTCTTTATAATCAGAGAAAAAGCCAAATAGCAATCTCATGGGGAACAATACTGTGTGACTTTTTGCTTGAATTTTTGTTCCAGCCTCGAACCCACCAACTTTTTAATATACACTCTCTGATTTGGATAATTTTAATGTCCCCACTGTAGTGGACGTAATTCCAGGATAATCAATTCTGTCTATGACGGTACCATGCTTTCTGATTTCAATTTGTGCGAATAAAAATAAAACAAAATTATCTATAAGTTTTACATTAGCAGTAGCTGGATATTCTTCACCATTACTTTTCTTGACGATGTCAAATTTTATATACAAATCTGATCTATGTGGATGAATAAAACCGTCCCCTATTGTAATGTCAAATTGAATATCTTTATTCGGTTCATTGAGGTTAGCAAATGTCCTCCTGTTTGGAGGAATTGACTGCAACTCATAACTCTCGATATTTTCCATTGGTATTTATTTATTTATTTTAAATATTAATTTCTGTTATTGCAGTGGTATTAGCACCGGCAAAATAGATGATCTCGTTTTTCTCATTTGTAATTGTTATCTCTATGTAGTTCAGTTTCTCAAGAGAAACAGATAAATAGACTGGTGGGATTGGGGAATAGATGATAGGTTCCATAAATACTGAATTTGGCTTAAATGTAGCAATGGTACCTGTCTCTTTGTGCTACCAACTGAATTTTCTTCAGCTTTGATAATCATTTTTTTTGGCAATGTTGCAGTGAATATTCAATGTTTCTATAGCTAAGAACTTTGGTATAAATGTACCTATGTGCCTAATACCTACTTGTAATTTGCTATTGTTGGGGAAACCTAGAAGTTCGCCCATGTTAGAAAGGTCTACTGTTTCTTTGGTGGATACGATCTCCACTCTGTGTGTTACAGAGTTTTGAGATATCAATACAGTGTTAGGAAGTTCAGATTTTAAAGTAGATAAATTATATTATCCAGGAGAAATAATAATTTTTTCATTACCTACAAATATAGAATTGTTGTAGATAGTTACATTTGGCATCAGATACATGCTGTAGAAGGCTCTCAGAGCTATGGATTTTGGATAGATAATATCATCGTGAAGATGTAGTTTCAAGACCGAAGTCTCGCTGGAGAGATGAAAAATTCCCATATGTAATATTCCGCACTGCTTTTTGAAAATCTTGTAATTTGATGTTATGTATTTTATTTAATATTCTAAGCATCGTACTGCAAACATGACCACATATAATTTGATCGAAATCTTGAATACGTTCGTCGTTGTAATAAATCTTAACATGTTTTAAATAATGAATTAATGCTGTAGGGGGTACCCCTCGGAAAGAATCTAAAATAAAAGCATTGTTATTTTGTTTATAATAGCTTATCCAGTGGGTACCAATTGATGCACTTACAGCTGCGTGTGAGCATTGACCTGTTAAGAATGTCACATCAATAATACTGGCTCGGGGAATGTCATGTGACTTGTGCTGATTGGTTGGCTAAGGGGAATTTCGCATTAATAGTCTTGCCACGAGAATTTTTTGCATTCTAAATATTCCCGAGTGTGTGTGTGTGTGTGGAGATTGATGCACTTACAGCTGTGTGTAACACATGCAACATGCAAAAAGATTTTTTTTCAGATTTTTATGTTAACAGGCATAGATCCTGCACATGCTTGAATGTTACAGAGGGAGACAGTCTGGTGTTTTTTGTGTGAACTAGCCATGCTAAAATGTTAATCATGCAATGTATTGCAATATTTTGTATACCCCTGTTGATTATTTTTCTTGAGAACCAAGTAACGTAGAAAGGTGCGGTTTTTGCATTGTTTTTTTATGTTCTCTATCATTTGATACCAAACTCGATAATAATAACCAGAAGAAAGAAATAATGCCCATGAATGTGTTTGGTTTCAAGACGCATATTCAACCTGTAGAAATAAGAACTTCAGTAAACATGGATATCATTAGGGGTATTCATCGTAAACTAAGAGGTCTGGTTATCAACCATCTAAATAGTATCTGGTATGAAGTGTATGAAGATACAGGTAAACAATTGCATGTACTCAATAATAATTTATCGTGTTATAAAATTCCCGTCACAGGAAAAATTCAAATAAGTATCTCTCCATCCAATGCAGCAGTTGTACACATAGGTCGAAATTTGTACAGAATTAAACACAATAATATGATTCCCAACACAACTTACGATGTGGAAGCAGGTGATTATCTCTCTGCTGAAATAATTGGGGAATATGATAAATTAATTCCCCTCTTCATCGAAATAAGAATAATCTATCCTCTCATGAATATATATAGAAATACCAAACAAAAATAAAACAAATTAAAAATAAAAATAAATAAATAAAACAATGGATATATTTGGAAATAGAAGGCGACAAGAGATACCAGATAATTCCAGCGACATCGCCAGATTAGACGAGCGTCTTAAGAAACTTAAATCAGATTTATTAATTTTACAAAACTCACTAAATTTAAATATACAAGCTGAGATTACAAATCTCCAAACTGAATTAATTAATCCCATAGTGAAAATTGATGGAGAACTAAAATCCCTACTCCAAAAATATACCAACTTAGCCTCAATTGACAATGTTCAAAACAAGTTGAAAAATGAACTTAATAAATTCCGACAACTCCAAACAACTATTTCAGAGCAATTAAAACAAGAATTAAACAATCAAGCAAATAATATTCGTACCGAACTGCTTTCTATTATTCAAAATATCAAAACGCAAGAGCAGTACGAACAGGTCAATGATAGTATTCTCGAATTACGAGAGCAATTTCTATCTTTCTAAATTCCTACACTAGAAAATATTAAAATTGATTTGCAAACTGATGAGTTACACAGGGCCATAACAGAAGTTCAAGCCAAACTACAAACGTTGGAAGATTTTATCAATAATTTACCTTCATCTTCCGAATTAAATGCCATCGCACGCAGTGTTGCCAGTATCATATTACAGTTGGAGACTTATGAAGATTTCTGGAAGATACAAACTACCAAAGCTCATATTGAAGACACTTTGACAACCATGAGAAATGAATTGACAAATGTAGAGGAAACTCTGGAATTTAAGTTGCCAAGCATAACCGAATCTTTAAACATTATTCAAGAACAAATTACTAAATTAGAAAATCTGAATACCGAATCTGAACTATCCCATTTTCATCATCTTATAGATGACATACAGAACAAATTTGAAACACTGCAACAATCAACGCCTACACAAGATGACATACAAACACTTAAAAATGCTTTGAGCAATGTTGCAGATGCTACGGAGTTGGATGCTGTCAAACAAGCTTTGACCACACTTCAAAATACTGTAGCTAATTTACCCACTTCCCAGGAGTTAAGATCTGTTAAGAGAGCAGTAAGTCGAACACTCAAGTCAGAGGACATCAAGAACATTCAAGCGGAAATTGCTGTAATTCAAGACACCATCACTACTTTGCCTACCAACCAGATAGTCAACGAAGAAATCAGAAGTCAGGTACACGATCTTGCAAGCCAAAGTACTGAATTGAAACTTGTAGAAAGTTTACGAGATATTATTTCTAACATTAAGCTACAAATTACTACCCTCGAAAGAAGTCAAGAATCTGCTTTATCAAGTTGTACCTCACAACTTCATGATCTCAAAGAACAATTTAAACAATTGAATGTTGATGTGAAAATCAAACCCGGCTACGATGAAGTGGTACGCACCATAAACGAATATCAAGAATCAGTATTAAGCAGATTAGACGATCTTGAATTACGTGAATTTTCACTGTTGAGATAGTTAGACTTGAGAGTGTAGCAAATGTACGAGGGCACTGGACTTCTGTTAATGCAGGTAATGTTTACAAATTGTATCCCTATACTCAGTCTCATGATTTTTTTCTTGATGTAATTTTAGGTTTTTAAACTTTGGCTATGTAAAGAAGGGAAAACATATAGAAGTACCAAATTTCACCATACAGAGAAAAGATGGTGTGTATGGAGCACTTCAGAAACCTATTGCATATTGTGATGAATCTGTAAAGAAATATAAAATACATGAGGATGAACAATTAATTAGTTTTCATGTGGAAGCTGGTGACCAATTATTATTTGAAGTGAAACAATTATACCCTGAAAATAATCCATTTTATGTCATATTTTCTTAGAGAACCCGATGTCAAGACAAGATATAGTTAATGAATTACACAGACCAGCTCGTCGCAACTACAAACGATGGAGTGTGGTTACAAAAGGTGTAGATGATTTGTTTCAAGCTGATCTGATAGAAATGAGCATAAAAAAATTACATAAGATAAATCATGGTTACAAATATATGCTCACAGTTATTGATACATTCAGTAAATATGCGTAGGCTATTCCTCTCAAATCCAAGACAAGTACTTGTGTTACCGAGGCTTTAAAGTCGATATTTAGTGAGGGTAGGATACCAAAATATTTGCAAACAGATAGAGGAAAAGAATTTTACAATTCCACATTTACCAAGTTAATGCAACAACATAATATTAAACATTATTCTACATACAGTGATGTTAAAGCCAGTATAGTGGAACGATTCAACAGAACATGAAAAAATCGCATGTGGAGGCAATTTACTCTACAGGGTAACTAACTATAAATGGGTACAAACTTTACCCGAGCTAATTCATAATTATAATAATTCAGTACACAGAACTATTCACATGAAACCTGCTGAGGTAACCAAGTCTGATAAGTCTAGGTTGATTTCTACTGTTTATTGTCAAAAATATAAATACACTACCAAGAAACCAAAATGCAAAATAGGAGAACAGGTGAGAGTCAGTAAATTTAAACATTTTTTGTAAAGGGATTCCCCAAAAATTGGAGTACAGAGTTATTCACTGTAGTTCAAGTTTTAGCAGGGATAGAAATACATATATCATAAAAGATAGTTATAATAAAATATTGAAAGGGAAATTTTATGAAGAGGAACTTAGTAAAACAAAATATCCAGATACATATTTAATTGAGAAAATATTACGTAAGAAAAATAATAAATTGTATGTTAAATGGCTAGGATTGCCAGAAAGAAGTTGGGCAGATGCAAACCAAGTGATTCTTTGACACCAACATGGAATGTGGTACCGCGTTTACCAGATTTAATGAAAACTAGTAAAAAAAATGGGGAGTTGTTACCCGTTAATATAAGGTGCCTCTTTGTAGGTCCCTCTGGTTGTGGAAAAACCACTCTGCTGGTAGATAACTTCCTGCTCGCCCCTAATTGGCTAGATTAGGAAAATAGATACCTGTATGTATTCTCTAAAAGTTTAGAAAACCGAAATATCAACAACTCATGTAGTTGTACGAGGGACTTAACATAACTACATTTGCATCAAAAATAAAACCTCTCAATGATTGTTTGAAAAATTCTGTTGTAGTTTTTGATGACTAGACTGCTTTTATTTAGCTCAAACGTATTCCAAATTTCCTAAACAATTAGTACGAGATAATACAAACCTAATTTGTTTGTTTCGTCAAGATCATACTAATTTGAAACATGTATATGAAGATTACATGGGGGGTGACTTAAATTATAACCAATTTTCAAAATTCTGTTCATCCTGTTGGAACTGATGATTTTGGATTTGTTACCATCGACATGACTAGAAAACCTAACAATGGAAAATTTAGAAATAAAATCAATGACTTTTTGAACTTTCAAACTATATAAAATAACCTCTAATCAAAAATAAATATGTCTTAACATATAATTGAAGATAATTTGAAATTACGTGATTACCTAACCAAACGTTTCAAAAGCTGGAAATCTGAGAATCGAGGATTCTATGAACAACACAAAAGTTAAGACCAACCAATTATCGATGCGATCAGTGGTCTCGGTAAAGAGATTAAGGGTGTCACATAACAAAATAAAAATCTCATTAATGAATTGGTACCTGTTACTGCTAAAAATTATGCAGATTTTCTACCTAATCCTTTATCCAGCATTCACACACCTTTAATACTCAAGGAAGTACCTAAGTAGCTTTTAAAAACCAGAGAAAATGGAGTTGGGTCCCTTGGCAACAGATTACCGGAGTACTGGAAAATTTGAAAAAAGATAAAGTGTTTGGATTGTATCCGACCATGGAGTCAAACGAGGGTGTGGTTCGGAAAATTGGGAAATCTAGAGTAACATTCGAAGGGGACAACATAAAAATCAATTTGGGTGGGAAAAACAGCTGGTCCAGATATCCTGGTACTCCTCAATTATGGGAGCTCAACACCAAGAAACAACCAAAAAAATTTACAGAAGAAGATTATCAGAGTTACTCATATATTTTGATACTATCTGATGCCTTATATCAAAATAACGATGCCAGTCAGAATATAGTTAAATCGAGCAGTGGCGACAAATACAAGAATGTTATTAAACCTATCTGGAACCAACTCAAAACCGGTAGTGGTATCAAACAATACAATACTTTACCTAAAGAATTTGTGTGGGTAGATGATGTGAGAAAACTCATAGATAGATTGCTGGTTATAGCAGGGGAGGAAAATGCTGGGAAGAACAACTTTTACAACGAAAAAATGGATATTGTAGACATGATTAGCAATAAACTAGCTCATTTTGTTGTAAATGATCCCAAAGGTATAGGATACTTAATTGAAATTATCAATTCTCTACCCCCTAAATTCCTGAATGTAGAAGAGGGTCGAGATTTGGTAAATGATATTATTAATAAGCTCCCATTCGAGTTACATGTACCTGGTTACCAATACTGTGGTCCTGGGACAAAACTTGAGAAACGATTAAAAAGAGGGGACGGGGGATCAATCCTCTCGATGCAGCTTGTAAAGAACATGACATTGCATACAACACACACAAAGATCTGGATGCTCGTCATGTGACACACAGCTGTAAGTGCATCAATCTCCACACACACACACACACTCGGGAATATTTAGAATGCAAAAAATTCTCGTGGCAAGACTATTAATGCGAAATTCCCCTTAGCCAACCAATCAGCACAAGTCACATGACATTCCCCGAGCCAGTATTATTGATGTGACATTCTTAACAGGTCAATGCTCACACGCAGCTGTAAGTGCATCAATTGGTACCCACTGGATAAGCTATTATAAACAAAATAACAATGCTTTTATTTTAGATTCTTTCCGAGGGGTACCCCCTACAGCATTAATTCATTATTTAAAACATGTTAAGATTTATTACAACGACGAACGTATTCAAGATTTCGATCAAATTATATGTGGTCATGTTTGCAGTACGATGCTTAGAATATTAAATAAAATACATAACATCAAATTACAAGATTTTCAAAAAGCAGTGCGGAATATTACATATGGGAATTTTTCATCTCTCCAGCGAGACTTCGGTCTTGAAACTACATCTTCACGATGATATTATCTATCCAAAATCCATAGCTCTGAGAGCCTTCTACAGCATGTATCTGATGCCAAATGTAACTATCTACAACAATTCTATATTTGTAGGTAATGAAAAAATTATTATTTCTCCTGGATAATATAATTTATCTACTTTAAAATCTGAACTTCCTAACACTGTATTGATATCTCAAAACTCTGTAACACACAGAGTGGAGATCGTATCCACCAAAGAAACAGTAGACCTTTCTAACATGGGCGAACTTCTAGGTTTCCCCAACAATAGCAAATTACAAGTAGGTATTAGGCACATAGGTACATTTATACCAAAGTTCTTAGCTATAGAAACATTGAATATTCACTGCAACATTGCCAAAAAAAATGATTATCAAAGCTGAAGAAAATTCAGTTGGTAGCACAAAGAGACAGGTACCATTGCTACATTTAAGCCAAATTCAGTATTTATGGAACCTATCATCTATTCCCCAATCCCACCAGTCTATTTATCTGTTTCTCTTGAGAAACTGAACTACATAGAGATAACAATTACAAATGAGAAAAACGAGATCATCTATTTTGCCGGTGCTAATACCACTGCAATAACAGAAATTAATATTTAAAATAAATAAATAAATACCAATGGAAAATATCGAGAGTTATGAGTTGCAGTCAATTCCTCCAAACAGGAGGACATTTGCTAACCTCAATGAACCGAATAAAGATATTCAATTTGACATTACAATAGGGGACGGTTTTATTCATCCACATAGATCAGATTTGTATATAAAATTTGACATCGTCAAGAAAAGTAATGGTGAAGAATATCCAGCTACTGCTAATGTAAAACTTATAGATAATTTTGTTTTATTTTTATTCGCACAAATTGAAATCAGAAAGCATGGTACCGTCATAGACAGAATTGATTATCCTGGAATTACGTCCACTACAGTGGGGACATTAAAATTATCCAAATCAGAGAGTGTATATTAAAAAGTTGGTGGGTTCGAGGCTGGAACAAAAATTCAAGCAAAAAGTCACACAGTATTGTTCCCCATGAGATTGCTATTTGGCTTTTTCTCTGATTATAAAGAAATTATGTGGAAAGGTGGTTTAAGTATCATATTTCGCAGATCACCCAATGATCATAATTCGATAATGAGATACAAAACTTTGAATCCAGATGGAACAGCCAATGATGCTAGTTTACCCGAAGCTGCAAAATGTGTGATTCAGTCTATGGAGTTACGCATGCCTATAGTTGAATATGAATCGAATTATGCTCTCAAATACAAAGCCAACATTTTGAAAAATCCTCAAATTCCTATACAATTTTATACATATCAATGCATACAGAGGTCAGTGGAGGGTAAATTCTTTGAATTCGATATTACCAATCAGTTTCAATCTCTACAATACGATATGCCAGAGTTGCAGCTGTATTGTTTCAGACAGGGAGAGGCGACAATCAGGAAAAATATAGCAGCCAGTTTGATAATTGTAAAATTAAAAATGCATATCAGAAGAATGGTCGAAATGATGTATTCCCACGTGAAAATTACAATTTAAACATTGCAGATCAAGATTATTTGAAATTATATGAAGCACATTTAAAAGGGGAACTGAAGGAAATATCGTTATGTATTGTAATCCAGACGAGTTTATAATTCACAAACCAATGTTTTTAATAAATGCATCAAAAAGAAAATTGGTAGTTATTAATGATAGAACAAATATTAAGTTAATATGTAGGTTTCATGAAACTTTACCTGAAAATACCATATGCAATGCAATTTTAATTGTAGAGAAATCATACATATATGATGTAAAGAATGAGAGAGTGATAGAACAATTTTAATTTTTATACTATTTAATACTAATATATATGATACAATATAGTACAATATATTTTTACTTTTTACTTTAGAGCAAAAATTTAGCCTTAGGGCTACTCTACCACCACCTAACGCTGCAAATAGATATTACAATAAATGAGAAAAATATTAAAAAATATAATATTAATATTTAATATAATATAATAAAGATAGAACAATTTTAATACTATTTAAAAAATTAATTCATAAACATTTATCACACTTTTTACTTGTGTTATAATGTCCATATTCTCTAGTATGGACATTGCAATCTAATATTTGCAATTTATTATCATCCCCATTAAGAGCTATTTTGTTTCATTTTATTGTATACACACTAGCTAATTTGCTAGACAGATGATATGAAGACCTCTTTATTGTTTTCTTTTCAAATAAACATTCTTTAAAATGTTTCGTTATAAAATTTCTTATACATGGTCGACTTACACCCTTACCTTTTTTTAATTTCTTCTTTGCCTTTAATATTTATGCAATACATTTTTGGTCTTAGACCAGTAAATTCTGTTATTATAGACCCTGCTGCCTCATCTTTCATTTTCCCCCGGATAATCTGATTTTCGAGACTGTATAATAAATTATTTTCTGGATAGTTGCTAAAATCAAAATATTCTTTCATAGAAAGCAAGTCACTGTTTAAATCAGGTGTTTCTATCACATTCACACAACTATCAGTATCCATGTATGCTATTTCAATTTTATCTTTGTATCTAAGTTTCATAACATGATCAAATTTATACATTTCTAATTTAGATAATTCAAGCATTGCAACACCCACAGCTGTTGGTGCATCACACATTGCATTGGTATTAGATCTTTCAATGAGAGTCAGATTATCAGTAATTCTTGTAAAACCTTTGTATGTGGGATCGGCAGTAAGTTTCTGAAGTTTTTTCGATCGGACACCAAATTACACCTTACTCGATTTTCTTTGTTCTCTATACATTTTCCAAATATGGAGTTACTCCTTAATTTATAATAATTGTTTTTGAACTTTCGAATTTGTTTATATTGGATTGTCTGTATTTTTCTTAATATATTGAGCTAACCATTTTTCTTGGTCAAATTTTAACCACTTATGGATTTTTATTAATTTCATACCATGTTCCAAATAAAATTTTCACAGTCGATAATGAAGAACATAATTAGTTTTGTTCTCAAATGATAATATTAATTTTGTTTCCTTTGTACCTGGGACCTTTTGAGAAACTGGTGCCATAGCTAATCCATGGTGTTTGTCATGGAGATCTGATGGATATTCCAAATCAACTTCCAGTAGACAACGTTTTGGATGATCTTCAGACCAGTTTAAGAAATCTCTGTTTTCAAGTTCTATATCGGTCATCCATTCGTAATTACGAATTGGGAGTGATTGAGTCATGACACACGCATATAAAGCGTTCATATCGATGTAAAATATGTATTTAGATGGTTGTAGAGGATCATAGCTAGGTAAATATTTATTGTTTGCTTTTGCATATCTTAAGGACACTGGACTATACCACCACGTTTAGCAGATTTAACGAACATGAGCTGGTCGATATCGTTAATAAGACCAATTTCAACTTTTGTATTTAAAAGCATAGCCTGCCAGGATAAACCGGGTGTTGTGTACATAAATACAGGATCTAGTTCATATAATTTAAAACAACGTTCTCGAAAAGTTTCGAACACATCAGCTAACAAGAGAACATCTAGAAACAAGTACTTGTCATGATAATCTCCCATTGTTTTGCAATTTAGTGTTTTCCAGATTCTCTGTGCATATTGATAATCTAACTCGCTACATTCTTCATCCTGAAGTTTGTTATAAAATTTATCTCTCGATGGTAACTGTGTCTCATTAAATTTTTCAAAACTATCCATGTAATCATATGGAAAGATCCCTTTTCTTTTCAGCAATTCTATCTTATCCTCAACAAAATATTATTTTGTGTGAACAAATTCTTCGTTGGTTAATTGACTCGCCAGAGTAGCTAAACTGCTGGAAAGAATCTGATATGAATCCAGGAATCTAAGAACAACTTTTGTTCCATTTTTTAATTTAATAGTTTTCTCTTTGGCAATATATTTATCTTTAGTGCGTGGTATAATATTAATATTCTCTCCATCATACCCCAATCCTTTGATAAATAAATGTGTATCAAAATTTTGCAAATTGTGAATGAATACTGGAATGAAGTTAGGTTTCTGTATTTTCAAGTTACATGAATTACAAATTGTATTAATATATTCTCCATTAAAATGGTTGTGGTGTTTCTTTTTTTCACTATCAAAAATAAAATATCTATTACAGTATTTGCAACTTAAACTATTATTATGTTCCCAATTTTGTTGTGGTGTAAGTTCCTTCATTGGTATTTCTTTATGTAACACTGGAGCAAGAATTTCAATCCACTCTCGAAGTGTTTGAATAAATATTTGAGGTGCATCTTCGTCTCGATAAATATATGGATGTGGAATACTTTTTCATAAGTTTTTACTAATTTTAGTCCAAAGCTACAGGCTTCATGCTATATTTGTTGTACTTGATACATTCGAATCTGGGATACATGTTGCCATTGGTTTCTGTACTGTTTCAAAATCAGCATAGATTACAAATAGATGTTGTACTAATGAATTATAATTAGAAAATTTTATATTTTTGGATGGAAATTTGTAAGTTACATGAGGATAAAGATAACATTTTTCAACATGTTCCTCTAATTGCTGTTCGCATGATTTGTTACCCCTTCCATAAAATATTGACAGGCATCTATCACATATAGTAATTTTATAATGAACTGATGTTATTTGTTTTCTTACCAATTTTGGGAGATCCTGTATGAGACAACAGTGTTTCTTGTTTCCCTTTTTAACATATAATAATCTTATAATATGTGCACCATATGGTTGTGAATGGTGTTTAAGTATATTAATATGATTTTCATTATACCAATAAACATGCACAGCTATCCATTGATTATTATACTGTTTATATTGTTTTTCAAATTGCTCTATAGCTGAGATGTGTACTGGATATTTTATTCCTGACATGGCTTTTTTAAATTTTGTTTCAAAATTTTTGTATTGGGAGACACGGTATTTATGATTTTTATCTGGATGAAAATATGGTACGATGCACCAGAGAAAACATTTATTATCATTATTTTTAATATTCAATACAGCTTTTTTGCTTTCAATCTGTTCAGGCAGTTTAATATAACTAGATCCACCCCCAAGGGGGGTATATTTTGCTATTTTCAATTCAAGTTTATGGTTTGTGTCACAAAGTGACCAACCTGAACCTCTCCCTTGGGACTCTTGTTGTTTTAACTTGAGTTCTTCACAAATTCTATCATAAATATCATCTAATTTAAGAATGTCATCCTTGTGTAAAAGTAACACACGGGTAGGATGAAATTATTTTTTTTCATTACGAGGATTTTTATACATTGATGATAAAATAAAATATATTTTGAGGGAAAATTCTGTAAGTTTTTTACAGACTTCATTTTTAATTTTGGATTTAAGATTAGCTAAAAAATTTGGAATATCTAATGCTTCATTATTTATATCTGTTGTATCATATACAACATGATGTAAAAATTTCTTGTTTTTGGTTTAATGTAATTTGTTTGTTATTCATTTTATTGTTTTATAATTAGGTTTTATATATATAATATATATATATATAATATATTTAATTAAAAATAATTATGAATTTATATTATTAAAAATCCGTAGGAAAGTAGAAAATTTTATAATATATATATATACTATACACTGCAATAAATATTTACTTTTTATATGTTTCTTCTCAAAAACTATATAATTTTAGGTAATTAATTATTAACAAACCTCTTCTTAGAACCTCTAATTCACAAATAATAATTTAAGATAGCAAACCTCTATTTATAAGCTCAATTTACTAATCGGGAAATTCCCCTTAGCCAACCTATCAGCACAAGTCACATGACATTCCCCGAGCCAGTATTATTGATGTGATATTCTTAACAGGCCAATGTTCACACGCACCCGTAAGTGCATCAATCTCTACACACACGCACACACTCAGGAATGTTTGGAATGCAAAGAATTATCGTGACGAGACTATTGATTTGTCTGAGTAAAAAAAAACACCAGGTTACATGAGAATTCTTTCCAACATTTCTGTTGATATTTAATTAGCTTAGAAAAATCTGCAATAGGAAAAGGATTTTGAAATTCAACCCTATTCAAAACAAATAAATAACATTTTTTTAATAAAATTAGTTATTTATTTACACTGGAATTTTAAAAAAGTGAAATTTTAAACATAAGGGGAAATTATCTAAATCTTGCGATTTTAATCTAAAAAAATTGAATGTTGAACTCTTGCGTGAAGCAAATTTTCACTTTTTTACACTTAGAAAAACAGCTATTTTTTTATTTTTGAGTAAATTACACTTGAAGAAATCACTATAAAATGGTAAAAAATGGGGGCGGGTGGCCCAGAACGTATCGTTTACTCTACTGCTATTAATGTTGCTTTCCTATTGTTAAGTAACACGTTTTAGTCATTTTCACTAAAGCACCAGATTCTATTTCATATTTTCGTATACATTCCATTAAATTCTTAATCGCTGCCTGATTTTGGCATATGACTGTGACATCATCGATATAAGCTCCAATCGTAAGTTTTTCATTACTCCCTCGTATACGTTATTATGCGACATTTCAATTCAGTGCAAGTTGCCTAGAAGCAAGAATATCGTTCGAAGAAATATTTTGACTATTAAAGGTGATAAACAAAGGATGTGCTTACGACACCCTAGATTATCAGATCTTCGCGGGCCACACTTTGAACATGAGGGAATTTTAAAATTTCCCCCTTATACTCGGTACGTAGGATTCCATTGAAAATGCCCTAGAACCTAGAATCCGATTTGAAGAAATATATGGAGCATACAGGGTGATTGCCGAAGGAACGTACTTTGATTTCATGATGAAACCAAATCCTCGCGGGCCACAGGTTGAGCACCGCGGGACATTAAGTTTTTCATTATTCCCTCGTATACGTTATTTGGTGACATTTCAGTTCGGTGCTAGTTCCCTAGAAGCAAGAATATCGTTCGAAGAAATATTTTGACTATACAGGGTGATAAACAAATGATGTGCTTACGACACCCTAGATTATCAGATCTTCGCGGGCCACAGTTTGGACATGAGGGAATTTTAAAATTTCCCCCTTATACTCGGTACGTACGATTACATTGAAAATGCCGTAGAACCTAGAATCCGATTCGAAGATATATATGGAGCATACAGGGTGATTGCCGAAGGAACGTACTTTGATTTCATTGTAAAAGCAAAACCTCGCGCGCCACAGGTTGGGCACCGCGGGACATTAAGTTTTTCATTATTCCCTCGTATACGTTATTTTGTGACATTTCAGTTCGGTGCTAGTTCCCTAGAAGCAAGAATATCGTTCGAAGAAATATTTTGACTATACAGGGTGATAAACAAATGATGTGCTTACGACACCCTAGATTATCAGATCTTCGCGGGCCACACTTTGGACATGAGGGAATTTTAAAATTTCCCCTTTATACTCGGTACGTACGATTCCATTGAAAATGCCCTAGAACCTAGAATACTATTCGAAGAAATATATGGAGAATACAGGGTGATTGGCGAAGGAACGTACTTTGATTTCATGGTGAAACCAAATCCTCGCGGGGCACAGGTTGGGCACCGCGGGACATTAAGTTTTTCATTATTCCCTTGTATACGTTATTTTGTGACATTTCAGTTCGGTACTAGTTCCCTAGAAGCAAGAATATCGTTCGAAGAAATATTTTGACTATACAGGGTGATAAACAAATGATGTGCTTACGACACCCTAGATTATCATATCTTCGCGGGCCACACTTTGGACATGAGGGAATTTTAAAATTTCCCCCTTATACTCGGTACGTAGGATTCCATTGAAAATGCCCTAGAACCTAGAATCCGATTCGAAGAAATATATGGAGCATACAGGGTGATTGCCGAAGGAACGTACTTTGATTTCATGGTGAAACCAAATCCTCGCGGGGCACAGGTTGGGCACCGCGGGACATTAAGTTTTCATTATTCCCTCGTATACGTTATTTTGTGACATTTCAGTTCGGTGCTAGTTCCCTAGAAGCAAGAATATCGTTCGAAGAAATATTTTGACTATACAGGGTGATAAACAAATGATGTGCTTACGACACCCTAGATTATCAGATCTTCGCGGGCCACACTTTGGACATGAGGGAATTTTAAAATTTCCCCCTTATACTCGGTACGTAGGATTCCGTTGAAAATGCCCTAGAACCTAGAATACGATTCGAAGAAATATATGGAGCATACAGGGTGATTGCCGAAGGAACGTACTTTGATTTCATTGTAAAAGCAAAACCTCGCGCGCCACAGGTTGGGCACCGCGGGACATTAAGTTTTTCATTATTTCCTCGTATACGTTATTTTGTGACATTTCAGTTCGGTGCTAGTTCCCTAGAAGCAAGAATATCGTTCGAAGAAATATTTTGACTATACAGGGTGATAAACAAATGATGTGCTTACGACACCCTAGATTATCAGATCTTCGCGGGCCACACTTTGGACATGAGGGAATTTTAAAATTTCCCCCTTATACTCGGTACGTAGGATTCCGTTGAAAATGCCCTAGAACCTAGAATACGATTCGAAGAAATATATGGAGCATACAGGGTTTATGCCGAAGGAACGTACTTTGATTTCATTGTAAAAGCAAAACCTCGCGCGCCACAGGTTGGGCACCGCGGGACATTAAGTTTTTCATTATTCCCTCGTATACGTTATTTTGTGACATTTCAGTTCGGTGCTAGTTCCCTAGAACCAAGAATATCGTTCGAAGAAATATTTTGACTATACAGGGTGATAAACAAATGATGTGCTTACGACACCCTAGATTATCAGATCTTCGCGGGCCACAGTTTGGACATGAGGGAATTTTAAAATTTCCCCCTTATACTCGGTACGTAGGATTCCGTTGAAAATGCCCTAGAACCTAGAATACGATTCGAAGAAATATATGGAGCATACAGGGTGATTGCCGAAGGAACGTACTTTGATTTCATGGTGAAACCAAATCCTCGCGGGGCACAGGTTGGGCACCGCGGGACATTAAGTTTTTCATTATTCCCTCGTATACGTTATTTTGTGACATTTCAGTTCGGTGCTAGTTCCCTAGAAGCAAGAATATCGTTCGAAGAAATATTTTGACTATACAGGGTGATAAACAAATGATGTGCTTACGACACCCTAGATTATCAGATCTTCGCGGGCCACACTTTGGACATGAGGGAATTTTAAAATTTCCCCCTTATACTCGGTACGTAGGATTCCGTTGAAAATGCCCTAGAACCTAGAATACGATTCGAAGAAATATATGGAGCATACAGGGTGATTGCCGAAGGAACGTACTTTGATTTCATTGTAAAAGCAAAACCTCGCGCGCCACAGGTTGGGCACCGCGGGACATTAAGTTTTTCATTATTCCCTCGTATACGTTATTTTGTAACATTTCAGTTCGGTGCTAGTTCCCTAGAAGCAAGAATATCGTTCGAAGAAATATTTTGACTATACAGGGTGATAAACAAATGATGTGCTTACGACACCCTAGATTATCAGATCTTCGCGGGCCACACTTTGGACATGAGGGAATTTTAAAATTTCCCCCTTATACTCGGTACGTAGGATTCCGTTGAAAATGCCCTAGAACCTAGAATACGATTCGAAGAAATATATGGAGCATACAGGGTGATTGCCGAAGGAACGTACTTTGATTTCATTGTAAAAGCAAAACCTCGCGCGCCACAGGTTGGGCACCGCGGGACATTAAGTTTTTCATTATTCCCTCGTATACGTTATTTGGTGACATTTCAGTTCGGTTCTAGTACCCTAGAAGCAAGAATATCGTTCGAAGAAATATTTTGACTATACAGGGTGATAAACAAATGATGTGCTTACGACACCCTAGATTATCAGATCTTCGCGGGCCACAGTTTGGACATGAGGGAATTTTAAAATTTCCCCCTTATACTCGGTACGTACGATTCCATTGAAAATGCCCTAGAACCTAGAATCCGATTCGAAGAAATATATGGAGCATACAGGGTGATTGCCGAAGGAACGTACTTTGATTTCATTGTAAAAGCAAAACCTCGCGGGCCACAGGTTGGGTACCGCGGGACAATAAGTTTTTCATTATTCCTTCGTATTCGTTATTATGCGACATTTCAATTCGGTGCTAGTTCCCTAGAGGCAAGAATATCGTTCGAAGAAATATTTTGACTATACAGGGTGATAAAGAAGGGATGTGCTTACGACACCCTAGATTATCAGATCTTCGCGGGCCACAGTTTGGACATGAGGGAATTTTAAAATTTCCCCCTTATACTCGGTACGTACGATTCCATTGAAAATGCCCTAGAACCTAGAATCCGATTCGAAGAAATATATGGAGCATACAGGGTGATTGCCCAAGGAACGTACTTTGATTTCGTGGTGAAACAAAATCCTCGCGGGGCACAGGTTGGGCACCGCGGGACATTACGTTTTTCATTATTCCCTCGTATACGTTATTTTGTGACATTTCAGTTCGGTGCTAGTTCCCTAGAAGCAAGAATATCGTTCGAAGAAATATTTTGTCTATACAGGGTGATAAACAAAGGATGTGCTTACGACACCCTAGATTATCAGATCTTCGCGGGCCACAGTTTGGACATGAGGGAATTTTAAAATTTCCCCCTTATACTCGGTACGTAGGATTCCGTTGAAAATGCCCTAGAACCTAGAATCCGATTCGAAGAAATATATGGAGCATACAGGGTGATTGCCGAAGGAACGTACTTTGATTTCGTGGTGAAACCAAATCGTCGCGGGGCACAGGTTGGGCACCGCGGGACATTAAGTTTTTCATTATTCCCTCGTATACGATATTTTGTGACATTTCAGTTCGGTGCTAGTTCCCTAGAAGCAAGAATATCGTTCGAAGAAATATTTTGACTATACAGGGTGATAAACAAATGATGTGCTTACGACACCCTAGATTATCAGATCTTCGCGGGCCACACTTTGGACATGAGGGAATTTTAAAATTTCCCCCTTATACTCGGTACGTACGATTCCATTGAAAATGCCCTAGAACCTAGAATACTATTCGAAGAAATATATGGAGAATACAGGGTGATTGGCGAAGGAACGTACTTTGATTTCATGGTGAAACCAAATCCTCGCGGGGCACAGGTTGGGCACCGCGGGACATTAAGTTTTTCATTATTCCCTTGTATACGTTATTTTGTGACATTTCAGTTCGGTGCTAGTTCCCTAGAAGCAAGAATATCGTTCGAAGAAATATTTTGACTATGCAGGGTGATAAACAAATGATGTGCTTACGTCACCCTAGATTATCAGATCTTCGCGGGCCACACTTTGGACATGAGGGAATTTTAAAATTTCCCCCTTATACTCGGTACGTAGCATTCCATTGAAAATGCCCTAGAACCTAGAATCCGATTCGAAGAAATATATGGAGCATACAGGGTGATTGCCGAAGGAACGTACTTTGATTTCATGGTGAAACCAAATCCTCGCGGGGCACAGGTTGGGCACCGCGGGACATTAAGTTTTCCATTATTCCCTCGTATACGTTATTTTGTGACATTTCAGTTCGGTGCTAGTTCCCTAGAAGCAAGAATATCGTTCGAAGAAATATTTTGACTATACAGGGTGATAAACAAATGATGTGCTTACGACACCCTAGATTATCAGATCTTCGCGGGCCACACTTTGGACATGAGGGAATTTTAAAATTTCCCCCTTATACTCGGTACGTAGGATTCCGTTGAAAATGCCCTAGAACCTAGAATACGATTCGAAGAAATATATGGAGCATACAGGGTTTATGCCGAAGGAACGTACTTTGATTTCATTGTAAAAGCAAAACCTCGCGCGCCACAGGTTGGGCACCGCGGGACATTAAGTTTTTCATTATTCCCTCGTATACGTTATTTTGTGACATTTCAGTTCGGTGCTAGTTCCCTAGAAGCAAGAATATCGTTCGAGGAAATATTTTGACTATACAGGGTGATAAACAAATGATGTGCTTATGACACCCTAGATTATCAGATCTTCGCGGGCCACAGTTTGGACATGAGGGAATTTTAAAATTTCCCCCTTATACTCGGTACGTAGGATTCCGTTGAAAATGCCCTAGAACCTAGAATACGATTCGAAGAAATATATGGAGCATACAGGGTGATTGCCGAAGGAACGTACTTTGATTTCATTGTAAAAGCAAAACCTCGCGCGCCACAGGTTGGGCACCGCGGGACATTAAGTTTTTCATTATTCCCTCGTATACGTTATTTGGTGACATTTCAGTTCGGTTCTAGTTCCCTAGAAGCAAGAATATCGTTCGAAGAAATATTTTGACTATACAGGGTGATAAACAAATGACGTGCTTACGACACCCTAGATTATCAGATCTTCGCGGGCCACAGTTTGGACATGAGGGAATTTTAAATTTCCCCCTTATACTCGGTACGTACGATTCCATTGAAAATGCCCTAGAACCTAGAATCCGATTCGAAGATATATATGGAGCATACAGGGTAATTGCCGAAGGAACGTACTTTGATTTCATTGTAAAAGCAAAACCTCGCGGGCCACAGGTTGGGTACCGCGGGACAATAAGTTTTTCATAATTCCTTCGTATTCGTTATTATGCGACATTTCAATTCGGTGCTAGTTCCCTAGAGGCAAGAATATCGTTTGAAGAAATATTTTGACTATACAGGGTGATAAAGAAGGGATGTGCTTACGACACCCTAGATTATCAGATCTTCGCGGGCCACACTTTGGACATGAGGGAATTTTAAAATTTCCCCCTTATACTCGGTACGTAGGATTCCGTTAAAAAAGCCCTAGAACCTAGAATCCGATTCGAAGAAATATATGGAGCATACAGGGTGATTGCCGAAGGAACGTACTTTGATTTCGTGGTGAAACCAAATCCTCGCGGGGCACAGGTTGGGCACCGCGGGACATTAAGTTTTTCATTATTCCCTCGTATACGTTATTTTGTGACATTTCAGTTCGGTGCTAGTTCCCTAGAGGCAAGAATATCGTTCGAAGAAATATTTTGACTATACAGGGTGATAAACAAAGGATGTGCTTACGACACCCTAGATTATCAGATCTTCGCGGGCCACAGTTTGGACATGAGGGAATTTTAAAATTTCCCTTTTATACTCGGTACGTACGATTCCATTGAAAATGCCCTAGAACCTAGAATCCGATTCGAAGAAATATATGGAGCATACAGGGTGATTGCCGAAGGAACGTACTTTGATTTCATGGTGAAACCAGATCCTCGCGGGGCACAGGTTGGTCACCGCGGGACATTAAGTTTTTCATTATTTCCTCGTATACGTTATTTTGTGACATTTCAGTTCGGTGCTAGTTCCCTAGAAGCAAGAATATCGTTCGAAGAAATATTTTGACTATACAGGGTGATAAACAAATGATGTGCTTACGACACCCTAGATTATCAGATCTTCGCGGGCCACACTTTGGACATGAGGGAATTTTAAAATTTCCCCCTTATACTCGGTACGTACGATTCCATTGAAAATGCCCTAGAACCTAGAATCCGATTCAACGAAATATATGGAGCATACAGGGTGATTGCCGAAGGAACGTACTTTGATTTCATGGTGAAACCAAATCGTCGCGGGGCCCAGGTTGGGCACCGCGGGACATTAAGTTTTTCATTATTCCCTTGTATACGTTATTTTGTGACATTTCAGTTCGGTGCTAGTTCCCTAGAAGCAAGAATATCGTTCGAAGAAATATTTTGACTATACAGGGTGATAAACAAATGATGTGCTTACGACACCCTAGATTATCAGATCTTCGCGGGCCACAGTTTGGACATGACGGAATTTTAAAATTTCCCCCTTATACTCGGTACGTACGATTCCATTGAAAATGCCCTAGAACCTAGAATCCGATTCGAAGAAATATATGGAGCATACAGGGTGATTGCCGAAGGAACGTACTTTGATTTCATGGTGAAACCAAATCCTCGCGGGGCACAGGTTGGGCACCGCGGGACATTAAGTTTTTCATTATTCCCTTGTATACGTTATTTTGTGACATTTCAGTTCGGTGCTAGTTCCCTAGAAGCAAGAATATCGTTCGAAGAAATATTTTGACTATACAGGGTGATAAGCAAAGGATGTGCTTACGACACCCTAGATTATCAGATCTTCGCGGGCCACAGTTTGGACATGAGGGAATTTTAAAATTTCCCCCTTATACTCGGTACGTAGGATTCCATTGAAAATGCCCTAGAACCTAGAATACGATTCGAAGATATATATGGAGCATACAAGATTTTTGGGGAAGGAACCTGCTTTGATTTCTTTGGGAAACCAAATCCTCGCGGGCCACAGGTTGGACACCGCGGGACATTAAGTTTTTCATTATTCCCTCGTATACGTTATTTTGTGACATTTCAATTCGGTGGGAGTACTCTAGATGCTAGAATATAGTAGGAAGAATGATGTTGAGTATGCAGGCTTATAGAAAAATGTTGTAGTTATGAAATCCTACGTTTTTTTTTTTGCGGTGTTTTTTTTTTCAATTTACCCATTACAATTGCATTTGTATCCGTACGTGCATACATTTTTGTAATATCGGTGACTTTCGTGTATCCCCCCCCCGCCCCCCCCACCCGAAAACAAATATAAATTCATAAACTGCTATTTGCATAATTTTCCGGCTCTCTCGAATTGGATGGCTTTTTTTTACACTCCTGGCAACCCTGAGCTACCATCTACATTCGAGTCATTCCATGCCAAATCAACACAGATATGTGCAATTTTTAACCTGACCATCTCCGATTTTCATGAAATTTGGGGAGTTGAAACTATGCATAGAACTTAGTAACTATGAAAATTTTTAGTCTCGTGCGTCTTGTAATTGTTAAATTATTCAAGGTCAAAGTTTGCAGAAATTGCCTTTTTTGAGCCCGCTTAGCTATACTAAATCTGCTGTAACTCCGCCCCTATTTCGCCTAGGAAGCTCAAATAAAGCTTATTGTACAGGGAATTGAAAAAGCTTTCCAGTGATATATAACAAGCCTACCTTTGGATAAAAATATAATTTTGTCACGTGACCTTGACTTTTGACCTTGAATATCTCAAAACATGTCATCACCAAAAATCGTGAAAAAAATATATTTGGTCCCTCATACCGTACTCTAAAACACACCAAAAAATCATTCTGGGACTGCAATGGAATCAGAAGATACAAAATAATATGTGTAACTATGTGACTGATAAAAGTCCCATTACATGAACTATGAAGAGTCAAATGTCCCTTAACACTCCCTACAAAATGTGAAGGAGTTATCCTGGGTATAATTGGTCATGAAAGAAATAGGTTAGGCACAGGGAGATTTCTAGCCGTGTGTGTCAAGCGCAGGTCCGGCATATTGTTGACCGCCATATTGAATTTAACGCAAACATTTCAAAGGAAAGGGGGTGATGTGATACGCGTATATCAAATCAGGCTAGAATTTCACGAGAAATGATGTGACGAAGGATTTTCCAACATATATTTAACCAGCAAAAATTTATTACTGCATGCTTGTAACCATTTTCTCCTTTTCGAGGTGTTAGAAACAAAGCATTGGAATGCTCCTAACGTGTTAGGAACTCATCGAGATCACGCTGACATCTTGGGAGAGAAAGAAGTATACGCACCATTGCATATGATTTTAATCAGCTACATTCACCAAATAGTTGAATAGTGAAGAATATTGGGAAAAGTATCTCAAACAATTACGTGACACTTCCTTTGGAATGAAAAATTCTTCAGTGACGAGGCAAATTTTTATGTTCACGGTGAAGTTAATAAAAATAGTATGCAATACCTGTGATTTGCTCAGTCGAATGGTTGTTGCTGGTAAGCTAATTATGTGGTATAATGTATGGCGAACGGAAATGGTTGGTCCATATTCAACAACGGAACCTTAAATGGTGAGGGCTTCTTGGATTTGTTAAGTGAACAGGTTTTTTCACCCTTGCTTACGGGATATGGCACTTTTCGAGAGTTTTGAAACAGGACAGAGTGTGATCACACTATGTTGGACATTGTAGCAATTTCTTCATGGTAAATTTCTAGGTAGATTGATGGGCAGACGGGGATCTATTAAAAGGCCTGCACATTCCCCAGATCTAACATCTTAGGAGGACTTTTACCTTCAGAAACATTTGAAGAGAATGGTGCATGCACTAAAAGTCCCTGATATTGACCATCTGAGAGAAGGCATAGTTGTTGCTTGCGATGTTGTTGCACATGCTACATTACCAAATGTTCTATGCGAGTGTGACAGACGTCAACGAGTGTGCTCACAGGAACATTGACAACATTATAATGTGCATATATCGTAAGTGAAAGATATGTGTATAACTTTTTGATGGCGTAAGATACGTTGGAAAATCCTTCGTCACTTCATTTCTCGTGAAATTCTAGCCTGATTTGATATACGCGTATCACATCACCCCCTTTCCTTTGAAATGTTTGCGTTAAATTCAATATGGCGGTCAACAATATGCCGAACCTGCTCTTGACACACACGGCTAGAAATCTCCCTGTGCCTAACCTATTTCTTTCATGACCAATTATACCCAGGATAACTCCTTCACATTTTGTAGGGAGTGTTAAGGGACATTTGACTCTTCATAGTTCATGTAATGGGACTTTTATCAGTCACATAGTTACACATATTATTTTGTATCTTCTGATCCCATTGCAGTCCCAGAATGATTTTTTGGTGTGTTTTAGAGTACGGTATGAGGGACCAAATATATTTTTTTCACGATTTTTGGTGATGACATGTTTTGAGATATTCAAGGTCAAAAGTCAAGGTCACGTGACAAAATTATATTTTTATCCAAAGGTAGGCTTGTTATATATCACTGGAAAGCTTTTTCAATTCCCTGTACAATAAGCTTTATTTGAGCTTCCTAGGCGAAATAGGGGCGGAGTTACAGCAGATTTAGTATAGCTAAGCGGGCTCAAAAAAGGCAATTTCTGCAAACTTTGACCTTGAATAATTTAACAATTACAAGACGCACGAAACTAAAAAATGTTATACTTACTAAGTTCCATGCATAGTTTCAATTCCCCAAATTTCATGAAAATCGGAGATGGTCAGGTCAAAGGCTGTGTTGATTTCGCATGGAATGACTCATTCTTAGCTTCCGCTGCGTTCAGGTCGCTTAGTTCTCGTTTCAGTTCGGTGCTAACTTCACGGACGTCAGATAGGCTAATCATTAGGTCTGGTGTGTCAGGTTTAGGGCTCTTAGTGTTAGAATAGCTTCTCGAAATGCTTTTGTAGTTTCTGCTCTACCAAGAAGAGGACAATCGGTATCGGTTCCAAATGTTTCATGGTTTTTGCAAGTTTTACAGGAGTAGTAGCGAGTACTTTAAGAGTGCTGGTAACGATTGTGGGAGGAAGTTCCAAGCTTTGAAAAACTAATTAGGACAGTTTATAGGTTTACTAGTCTTTATTTACTGGAGAAATTATGATTTGAAATGTAGCTTACGTCAGCAGACGTTCTTGGTTTGGTTGACATGGACGTGAGTGTTTGCTGATTTTTAGGCAAAGCTCATAGGAAGTGTCATGCTCGGGACCAGATATGTTATGTGATCAGGTTTACAGACATTGTTTTAATGCTAAGGCCCCCAATTTTAATTGACATTAGATATTTTATGTAATATGAACACAAATAAAAGTTATTTGATCCTGAACATAGCCTGCTTAAGTAAAAACCTTCCATCTTGAAAGTGTTTTGCAGCTTTTTATTAGTAAAAGCCAGTTGTATTCACACTCAAGTAGCTAAAGAACATGTGCGAAAGATCACACCTCCAAACTTACCTAATTATGTAAAATTATAAACACCAATATGTAACACTCCTAACGATAATTTCACTCCTATTTTGGTTTCGTAAGTTGTCAGTCCTTCGTGTTTGATTTACTTTTTGATGATACATTTATAAAATGGTAGCCAACATTCAGTCTGCTGCTGTTGCGGAATGCCATTTTTTGTGTGCTATATTTACTTGTGCGAAGCCTTTTGGGGCTGTTCTGCTTCAAGCAAAGGCACATCTCCACAAGATAAAAACGGTAAAAGTTTACTATCCGTCGGACACCTATAACTTCTGAGTTTTGTCAATTTTTGACATTCGTACTTACCTATCTGCTTCGCGGAAATTCCGTGAATGGTTTTTGGGGCTATCCATCCCGGAATTGGAAATTTAAACAAAAAAAAATATTTTAGTTTGAAATTTTTGACTGAAATTTCCCACCGATTCCGGGCTCCGCCCCTGGGGTAATTGACTTACCGCCCCCAGCTGCTTACGCAGCCCTGCCCCCGCTCTGCTCTGGCTCCCCGGCTTTTTCTATAGACTCTCTGTTAAAGGCATGTTAGAAATTGGTCGGAGTCACCTGCCCCTAAATGACCCCCCAAACTTTTAAATTTGAAGAAATCCGTTTCGAGGATACGGAAAAATTACCTGAATTTCACACAAAACACCTTCACGATGTTAGACAATACTACAGGAACTTATTACGGTAAGTGGTTTCTTATGTAGAAATGAAGAAATTTGTCCGACTGATAGTAAACAAGTACCATAAAAAACAGAAAAGAACCTCATAAACAACATAATCTTTGTAAACCATGCAAGACTTTCCACTTGATAATCGTGGTACAGAGGATCAAAGGTACCCAAAATTACATGTTTCCACTAATAGAAAAGCATTAAAGTGTAAGTTAAAATGGTACAGAGTGGTTTGGAAATTTATTAAAAATAGGCTTGAAGTCAGGGAATTCATTTTGGCAAAATTTTGCACTATAGATTGAGCATAAATATTTTCATTCATTGACAGCAAACATTCTAATTGAATGGTTAGTTAGCACTCTTGCTTTTGGTGCAGGTGGTCCACATTTGAACCATGTGGAAACTAAACAGTGTGTTGTGTTCATGTAGTATCATGAGGACAATTGGGGAGGTACTCGAAAGCAATGGACTGTGGCCTCAAGAAAGAGATAATAAAAGTGGCAGAGAAATGAAAATTTCTTAAGTGGTCCCTTGACTAGCTTGTCCTGTTATCTTTGTTCTAAGCACAGCTGTTTTGTTCAGTTGCGCCTCCCCGATGGTGCAGTGGTTGCGTCATCGCCTTGTAATCAAGGGGTCCCGGGTTCGATACCCAGTGGAGGCACAAGTGGTTCGGAATCCCACTTTAAACTGTAGGTCCAGTCCCGATTAGCCTTAATGTGCAGAAAGTGGACTTAAAACATAAAATCAATCAATTGTTCAGTTGCACTTCTAGGCCATGTAATATTATAAAGTTAATGTCGGTTACATGCTTGGTCACTCAATACATAACAAGGAAAATATCAAAACAGAAAAACTGAGCACATGGCAGAATCAGATGTTATATGGAAATAGGTTATTTAGGACACGTGTGTATGTGTTAGTGACGAAAGTGAACATGTCACTGGTTTGGTTATGGTAATTATGCGATATAGCCCGAACACTCTCACTCGTTTATTTCGTTCATTTTAGCATTGATACATACCTATTCTACATTGCGCAAGATTCTTTGAGGTGAAGTTATGCCTTTTTCCATAAAATAGTGTCAACTTTTCATATTACGAGTCATTATTTGTCTTCCTTGTTCCGCTTGGGTAACAGACGTATTGGCGTGCACTCGTCATGGATCATTGCATCTCGCGCTTGTGTTTTGTCGATTTGGAGTGGGTATGCAGTGTTTCAACCTTCTTAACTGAAAAATACCTACTTTCGTGTTCATTATGTCATCCCAAACCATTGATGGATAGCCCTAAAAACCATTCACTATAGCCCCACAAACCATTTACGGATAGCCCCAAACACCATTCACGATAGCCCAACGAACCATTTCCGGCAAGGTTAGGTTAGGTAAGCATAGTTAAAAAAAGAAAAAAAATTCTTGTAAAAAAAAAGGCACGTTTGGAAACACTGGCGAGACCGTGCGACTTTGGATGCTCGCTCCATCTGCAGGTACATAATGGAAACAATGGCAAAATGTTGTCGCTTTACAGAAAATGCAAGTTCCTTACATAAAAAGTGATTATTTCTTGTTCTGCAGCATTCTATGGTGAAGTTTTCAGTTTCTGCGAAAGAATATACCTCTATGAACTTCGATAATGTTACAGAAAGTGATTTCAGTAAATAGTTTCTCCTGTAAATTTGAAGAAATCTCTTCGGGCTATATCGCATATTTACCTTAAATCACTTAGAAAGTGCAGCTGATGTTAGAAAAAAAAAAGAAAGAACGTTCAGCGTGCAAGCGTAGTAAGAGTTATTTTTTTAAGTAAGGTTCGTTTTGCAATAAAAATGAAGTAAATGTTTTTCAAAAAAACATTTATTTTCTGAATTTACATCACTTCTGTATTTTTCTACATAATTTCCTTACCAGTTTAAACATTTATCGTAACGAACTACAAGTTTTTGGATACCCTCCTCATAGAACTCTCCCGGAACAACAATTAACTCAGCTTCCGTGAGTAACTGGTTATCATCACAGGCAGCATACCCTCGTATAATCCATGGTATATTTCATACTTTAAAGATAGTAAAAGGGTTGGATGCTACAGAAAATCTAACACAGGATTAAACATGGTATTCGAGTAGATTTCAGCAAGATTTGCTATGCATTCCATTCTCTGGATGCTGTTACGGTACCAGTTCCATAGATCAGATACACATTAAAATCGGATATTTTGTGTTTCGCATGGTTCGTACTTACCAATTGTGTATTGCGGAACATAGTTCAAGGTGCCATTATGCTTTTTACACCTAAACAAACACTTTTTCTACTAAAATAACTCATATTTGTAAGTGCTACCGAACGCACGTAACGGTGCAATATCGCTTACTTTGTGAATGATATTGCTTCTTTTGTTTTCGAATATCAGTGTTTCCAACTTTCTTCACCGAAAAATACCCACTATCGTGTTCGTCACGTGTGCAAATTGTACATTATGCACGACTAGCTGACGGATAGCCCGACGAACCGTTCCGATAAGCTTAGGTTAGGCAAGGATAGTTAAAAAAAAAGGGGGAGGGTTCGAAACACTTGACATGATTTTTCGGTCAAATAGTTTCCGTAAGTAGTTTCTTCTGTAAAAATGGAGAAATGTGTCTCCGATGTATGAAACTGTTACCTGCTGTTACTGTCAATAATTTGTTGTAAGACTGGCATTGTATGTAGCGACAATGAGAACAAATTCTTTTGTCTTGTTTAACATGAATGTGAATTGGAGTTAATTGTCTTGAGTTTGAAATAATTTAAGTATTTCTTCTCTTTTAAGCTGTGACATGTAGTAAATTTGGTCCCGCTGGCATTAAGATCAGTTTGATATGTGGCAAAGACCAATACTGCTGTGGTGATGGAACACCAGATGCTCATTGTTGTACTCCTACCAGCACGTTAGTATCATTATCCTATTCATGTTTTGTTACTAACATTAGTCATACCGTATATTAACACAGAGATCCCACTATCCTGGAAAGGTAAGTGAAATCACTATAGGAGTGAAAAAGGGATAAGAAAATGAGATTATTTTGTAAAAAAAAATGAAAAAAAAAGTTGGGGATATTGAAGGTTTACCATATTTTACTGCATAACTGTAATAGATTTCTTGGCAGTTTTTTTTTTGTTTTTTTTTTTTTTTGCAAAAAAGGGTAGCTCCGCCCTTTATGTGAAGCTTAAAAATAAATGTTAATTATTAGGTTAACTGTAGGGCTGAGGCCATACCGATACTTACATAATTCCAAATTTAAAATATCAAAGGTTATATTATATAGATATGTACATATAATATATACACACACACATATATATGTGTTTCAATATATATAAATTAAATGTTTGAAATTATTATTACATTTTATACAGATGCATTTCTGACAAGGGCAATGAATAAATTAAACCCACCAAACAATGCTCTGTTGCAACGACTCATCTCACATCAAGAAGCTCTTGTAGTGACGCAGGTAAAGCGGGAGATGTGAAGTTATGTGATCTTGCCATCTGTGTAATATCAAAACTGTACATTTCCGGACGTGGGTTCCTTATCAAAACTTGATCTACTAAGTCCCCTCCACAACTCCTAGAAGTGTGTAATAGGAATTCTGAATCAGCCTGTATATTCAGTGTTTGCTTCATCTGCTATGATATTATATGCACTTATACTTACATGCATATTGAGCATGAAATAGTCACCTATATTTACATCTAGATAAATGGAATCAAACTGCATTCAAAGTTACACAGGAAAAATAAAAATTAGATACCTAATGATAGGGCAGTTTCATTTTATGTTATGTTGTTGTTATTCCTGCCATTTACGGTGTCGATGTACTCTTGTATTGTGATGTACTACGTAGAAATTTTTCAGCAAAAAATGCAGACTCTTCTGGGACTCGAACCTGGGTCTTTGCCTTACTGTGCCATTGCTCTACCACTGAGCTACCAAGCTGACCTGGCCTCGCCTGAGACGATTCCATGGAGGTAAAACGGCAACAGCGAAGAATCAGGCAAGGCCAGGTCAGCTCTGTAGCTTCGTGGTAGAGCAGAGACTCGGGTTAGAATCCTGGTTGAACCTGCAATTCTTGCTGAAAAATTTCTACGTAGTTATTTAAGATGACCTAGAAAAGTCAGGTAATTTGGAAATTTGCAACACGAGTGGGTGTCCTGTATTTTATTCCTACATGCAACCATTAAATGTTTTTATTTTTGCCTTTGCAGGGTGAAGCTCATTGCTGGAATTATTGGTGGAGTCATAGCTGCTATAATAGCAGCATGCTGCATCTGTTGCATATGTTGTCCATTTTGTATATTATACAAAAGGAGGCATAGAGGAACAGTCTATTCAAGTAAGTCACAGGATCATGATAAATATTTTTTTGTTGTAACATCTTTATAATATTCAAGTAAAAGAACGTTAGACAACAATCAAATCAAATTACAAAGGAAACAGAATAAATTGAATAATATGTCAAGACACATGTAATCAATATGACTTTTCCTTTGCCAAAGAAAGGGGTGCACTTGATGTGCTTTTTTAGTTATAGCTGCAACCGCCCTTCCCCTCCCCATACACATCCATGGATGTCCTGCTTTTTGTTTCAGAAAATCTGGTCACCCTAATATATGTGGTTAACCCTGGAAAGCTAATGGTGTCCTGTGCCATACGTTAAAGCTAACCATTCCTCTGCTGGACTACTGATTTCTTCAGAATTAAAACACAGCCTACATTTTGCAAAAACTATTCTATCTACTACAAAAGTTAAATTACTTCCAAAATACATGAATAGCGTGGCAGGGATGCAAAATTACATTTTTATAAGTCTCGTGTACACTCAAAGCAACACTTTGATTGGTATTCACCACACATGGCTTTGGAGCAACGTCAGCAGAAGAATCTGGTCATCCTCATCTTGCTTGAGGGACAGAATGCACAAATTTTCCTTCCTTGTTGTTGAGCATCTAGATTAGTTTTTGGCATTTTCATGTTCAGGATGATTTTACGTAGACACAATATTAAAAACCGTTAAAAACACACTGAAGGAACGTTTGTAAAAAGACACTGACACTTCCCTGTCAGTCTCTCCGATCCACATGAAGGTAGATGGGACTGGGAGCTGAAGATTATACTAGAAGGGGGTGAAACAAGAAAACTGCCCCACATGCATAATCTGTCAGGTAACGCATTAGCTTTCTAGGGTTAAAAATTTCAATTTTTCTTGTAATTATGATTGTTGGGAGGAAAGAATGAACATATTTCACATTCCCACATGAGTGTGGTGTTTTTCTAAGAAACAAAACAAACTTCAACTCTTTGCGGTACATATTCAGTATTTTTTGAATCGCTGCACATTTGAAAAGTGTGTACTAAAGTCTTCACAACTGTAGAAAGTTTGCAGCAATTGAAGGTCCCATTTGCCAATGGTAAAGAAGTTTTGTATTATCAACAAACTCTACAGTATTATTAATAAAACAAATATTTCATAGCTTTTGCAAGTTGTATTTGATTTTGTAATTGTATCATTTCATAATTGACAGCCTATTTTTCCTTGAACATTTGTGACAAAAACTTGTAACGTTTCTACAACTTTTGCAGATCCCATGGGGGTTCATGGACCACAAGTTATGACAACATATTGTATCACAAATGCTTTGTGTGCTTCTTGTTTGATATGTGTACTCTCAAGTTTGAGTTCAAATGTCTTGGAAATAAGGTTCAAAATTACAACTGAAGTCACACCATAGTTATAACTTCCCAGGTAGAGCTGTTAAAATCACTTCTCAATGTTTAATCGTCCATAAATTTCTTTCATTCGTGCGAGTTTGAGAAAATTATGGACAACCGGAATTACTTGCAGAAACTATATGGAAATTCACATGTAATAAGAACATTCCCAGCTCTTGAAGGCTTTAGACTTCTAATCGTGGGTAACCATTTTAATGATTACTGCTTAAGCTTTTGTATACTTTGTGCAGTCTTGGGCCCCCTTCAGATGAAAGCATTTCCTTTTTTATCTAGCATAAATGTTTCCAAAAATCTTATAGCATTTTTGTAGCAGACAGTACTTTACAGGAAAGCATTTCACATAACATTACAGTTAGCATTAGAAAATATATGTAACATGAAAGGCATAGAAGTTATGCAGTTTTCATTTAATTGCTAATACATTTAAATAGGAAGAGGTGTGATTTAAGAGGAAAGGGCTATTTAATTGATGAGATATTGTGTAAACACACTGAAAATACACCTCTTTTTTTAATGTTAAGTAACCATCGATCTCACCTATATATTGAGATATTTCTGTCCATCAGTCAGTGCCGAGTGTTTACAATTGAAACAACTAATTTCTTCTTCCATTTGTGTGCACTGTAAAATATGTATTTAAGTGTGTATTTGTACTTAACACCTTTTTATTGGAACCATTATTCCTCTCGTTTGAATAGTTTGTCTTTTAAAAATGTGAAGTGATAAGTTTACAATCTCGCTTGGCTGCCATTACATCTTCACTCGTGACCTAGAGTTCGCTTCTGATTGGTTATGCTATGCAAAATGCTAAGGAAATTAGGACCGATTATATTTTTGAAAAATGCCATGGAATATGCTATGGCATGAAAATGCGATGAGAGTTTTATATTTTGCATGGTGGAATTTAATCAAAAATGTTGGGGAAAATGTCTTCTGAGGCAGGCCTTAAACTCAAGAGTGTGTTTACAAGGAGGTCATTAAATTTATTTGGTAATAATGTTAGTAAAATGTGCTATCATTTCTAATGTATTTATTTTATCTATCTACCAGATGTCCCACCTGCTCAGTCAACACAGCCAGCACAACCGCAACCCGAACAGCCATCAACATATCCCGTTCACCCGTATCCACCAGAGCAACCACAGTATCAACCCCAACCATACCCTCCTCAACCGTATCCTCCACAACAGACTCCATACCCTCCACAGCCAGTACCATACCCTCCTCAGCCTTATCCTCCACAGCAGGGGCTATATCCATCTGTAGAGATGCCAAATGCACCATTTTACCCTACACCAGGTAAGTGATTACATCATGCTCCTGAAATAAGGTTAAATTTAGAGCTGGGCTCATTTTTTTGTATGTCACTATGTCATTGACAATGATCAGATGGATGAGAAACTTTATTGCACTGATGCATAAGTTTGCATTGTTTTTTTCGCTGTGGTAAAAGTTTTTATTTTATACTAATTTATGATGACCAGAAGACAGAAACTATACTGTTTTGTCTCACATGCTTTTTAGCTAGAGTGGCATATCTCTACCATTTATCCTTTTTGAGACGCACTGCCATCTTCATCGCAGGTGCTGTAACCCCAGTTAATGAAGGCAGTGGTCCTTCAAAATTAATCAGAAAAAAATGATTCAATTCTCAATGCGGAAACACGAAACATCACTAGTACAATACTGAATCTGCATTTCCTGCACCCACCATAAAGTTGGGGAATTTGTATTGCCAACTTGAGTGAGAACCTGTTCCGCAACACTCCACCCTTACCTGGTCGTTCCTGGCAGTAAAAACCCAAATAAACAACTAAATAGGCTCGTTAGTCCTGGGTTCCCATCCCGTTCCTCACCAGAGCGCTCAGAACCAAAAAATCAATCACAGGCAAGAACTTCCTGAATTAATGTTGCAGGGTGATTGAAAACTCGCAGAAATGGGCTTTATACATTTATTTACACATTTATTTACAATTCAACAAAACAAGGCTCCATTAATTCTCTAATTTACATTTCTATAATTTGAACACCACAACAGAACTGCAGCGTGGAAGCTAGCTAGGATCGGTGGAACCGCCTCGGGATGTTCTTCCTCATGGGAGACCACTGAAGACCGAGGATCACTCTCCCTTCTGCTTTCCATTTCACACACACACACACACACACACTGTGTCCTGTCCTCTGTCAGAGAGGCCATATTTATACTTCCTTCCTCGTCGCATGGGGGAGGGCTGAAAGTTCAAATCTTATTGTCTCTTTTAAACTACACAGAACCATGGAAGAAACCCAAGCATACAGATTACACACAAACACAAAAAAAGAAACAAAAAGCAAATACTGTTTGTAACAAACCCTGTAAGGGTTTAAGAAACAGTGTATTAATACATGATTTTTCTTTCAACAGTAACAAAATAATGGAATTGTGGAATCTAATTACAGACAACAGTGATACCCCAATTTTACATGCTCAGATTCATTTTCCTGCAATGTTCATTCAATCTTCATGTTCCAAATAGGGCAAGATGTTATAAAATTTTCCCAGATTTTTCATTCTCATACATTTCAAGTTTTTTTCATTCCGGTCCCCTGAAGAATGTAAAATCGAGGTTCCACTGTCTTTACGTACATATATCATAAAATATTCAATTTTAACAACACACCATTACAATAATTACTGATTCCAATAAGCTGAATCTAATTTTCTAATTAACTGTATAGCTAATTCTCGACAGTAACATAATATAAGGATTGATTGGTTTTATTTTCCTTTGCTTTCCTGCCACTTTTGGCTAATTGCTAATATAAGAATGAATGGTGACAAGCTGAAATGGATGGAAGGACAATCATAAACACAACACAAATCTTATAGGATTATACTAGCTGAGAGTCCAGTTACCAGAGTGCACTATGTGGAACTGAGGCTGACTTTTGTGTCAGCTTTTGAGGTTTGACCTTTAGCAAAGGTTACTCTTTTTACCCTCATAAGATTAGGAAAAAGCATGGAATTAATGGTGCACTATTTTACTTGGAACTAGAATAGTCCAATTGAATCAGACTACCGTGTGGGAGATTCAGGTCCGATTTCCAGGAAAGGGGGGAAGGGGTTGACTTCTGTGATACTTTTATTGGCAATGCCTCTGCTTAAAGTGGCCCTGCATCTGACCCAGCCTCTACTCACAATGGGTACCTGAGAGCAATTTTCAGAGGGGAACAGTCAAGAAGGCAGCCAGAGCATGGTGCTGATCATACCATCTCCGCTGTGGCAGATATAGCGTGCCTTCATGGCATTGTGAGAATATACAGGCTCCATTCTGAAAGTATCTGAACTTATTTATTTGCAAAAAAATTATTGATGACAATTACAACTGCTGTCAATATTCTTCAATGTAGGCACCTTCAGCCCCAATACAGCGAGTATAGCGACTTTTCCACTGTTCACAGCAGTCCTCGAAGTCCTTGACTGACACCCTCTTTAATGCTGCGGTCGTGGCAGCTTGAACCTCTTCAATTGACGCAAAACGCTTCCCCTTGAGCACCCTTTTGAAATTTGGAAACAAAAACAAGTCTGCTGGTGCCAAGTCCGGGCTGTAAGGGGGATGAGGCAGCGTTGCCATGCGTACGTTGGCCAAAAACTCACCTACAAACTGCGCTGTGTGAGCCCGCACGTTGTCGTGATGAAGCACCCACCTGTCGGCGATGTCAGACCGGACGCCCTGGACCCTCTGTCGGAAACGCTGAAGCATTGTTTTGTAGTAAGCTGCATTCACAGTGGTCCCGGCAGGTACAAACTCTTTGTGCACGACCCCCTTCGCGTCGAAAAAGACAAGGAGCATTGTCTTCACCTTTGATTTTGACGAGGGGACGCAGGGGTGTGCCATTCTGAACTTTGTCTCTTGCTTTCGGGGTCGTAAGCCTCCCGTATCATGGTTAAAGTCTCCGTAAAGTTTTTTTTTTTTTTCAATTTAACACAAAATTTCACAGCGTAGCACTGTTTCAAAGTGCACTCCATTTTCACCAAATCCACCAACTGCAAATTCTCGATGCGACGTTTTTTCTGTGTACACAACACGAGCGATTGCTCGCAGGCAACTGAGCAAGGACTTGTTTTGAACATTAAGGTCCCCACTGCCACCTGGTGCAGCTTACCCGAACCCTCGACCGATTCTCGCGCTGTGCTGTGGACAGTTCGGATACTTTCAGAATGGACCCTGTATAGCAGATAGGCTTACTTCTTTTTAATATACTCCATCTAGAAACAGTGGATATGAATGAGGGTTTTGCAAATATTCTTGTCTTGACATACATTGGGTTTGTGTCTATGAATGTGACTGATTTGTCGTATTTTTGTTTGTAGCACATGGAAATCCACCCCCATATAGTGAAGCAGTTGGAACTGAAATGTATCAAAAACAGGCACCTTACAATCCGAATTATTAAATGAAGAAAAGGGACTCTGACCAACCTGTACAGTGAAACTGCCATGCATCTGGTTCAATGTAGTACACATACAGGACATATGTTTTCGTAAATACATACTTGTACAAACATTGTCTCTTGAAGAATTGTGGTGTGTGTATATGTAAGTGTACCAAATGCATTTGTACATAAGTTGTGTATAGATTTTTATATATATGTATATGAGGTCTGTTGGACTGTAGCTACCAGGGTGGCAATAAAGTCTTCAACCAATGGGGAATTGATGAACAGCACATTTCCTTAATGCAAAAATATGCTACATATGTCTGCCATCAGTTGCTCAAACATTTCAACATGTGTCCTTTAACTCTCTTCAAAATGGGAGGCTCGAGAACTTCATTGAAGTGGTTATCTTTTCTCAGTGATCCTGGTTTATCAGAGCCTACACCTCAGAATTAAAAATTCCCCATGTGGTAAAGCCATTGGGGTTGAGATCAGGTGACTGTGGTGAACATTCCACAGGGCTTTGTCTCCCAATCCAGCATTCAGGAAACAATACTGTCATTGGTTCCAGACCTTATGGCCATCTGGTATTCTTAGTTTGTCATACATGCTGTCCATTAGAACGATGTCTTTCATTTGCTGTCATTAATCATTTTTGCTTGAAGCTTTGATAAATGCTATGCACTCCCTCCCACTCAAGTTTCCAACCAATGTTGCATTTATATTTTTCAGATATTTAATGCTATTTTATGCTTTTATTTTCATCACATTTCTGCCCTTTTTATGTAGATTTAGTCTATTTTAAAATTTTGTACGTGTGAGTGTGCCATCGTCAATTTCATCTAATCATCCTCATTGTCAAGGTTACACTAAAGAAGCAGAGACTGTGCAAAGAATTTTGGTAAAAATAAATAATGCGTAATGTTGCTATGTATAGAACACTATTTTTCTGCACAGTCACCATAGGTATTTTTTTATGTGTTTGTTGTCCGAATGCCAGTTTTTGTATTTGTTGGTTTCTCAGCATAAATCATTCCAGTCTTGTATTCATTGTAACAGATTTGTTAACGTAAATTTTAGCACAGAAATAATCATAAATTACTCTCTGTGGGGGAGGGGAAATTACATCTTTGAGGAAAGTTTACAAGTGTTGCAGGGGTAGAGAAGGAATAGTGTGGTTGTAGAGCATGACTCCACAAAATCCTTCTTCTGAATTTTGATATTTTTAGGTATTCTGACATAATTAGCATTTTTCCTTGCATTTTTGAAGTTAAAAAAGTGTAAGATTCTGTTTAGCAAATCGTTGAATTCGTTGTGTTTGTAAACCTGTCCATTTATATTGCATTGATAATCTATAAACACATCACAAATATTAACCTTCACAAGAAACAAGATATATTTTTTGTAAAGATATTTATCTATAACCTAGGATATGTACACATGTTAAAAGTGATAGGAATTGAACATACTAATATCTGAATATTTGTTTATACATCTCAAATCATGAAGTGGTACATATTTTTATGCCTGTGTTGTCACTATGTTGCTTTAAAATTTGTTCAAATGCCCTGACATTTGAATAATTTTCCTTCCAGTCAAAATTGCGAGCTAGAATATATGTGTTGTATATGCAAACTTGAGATATTATATAAGTTATGCATTAATATTCATTTTAAAGGTTTTAAAACAATTATTTGTGTAAATTTAGAATTACAGTGGGTTTGTTACCCTTTTTTAAACATGAAATGTACAAAGTACTTACCAGTGATTTGCATGGCATGCTGCATGCATCTTTTCTTCTTGAGCTAATATGTGCATGTCATCGAGTGTTCGAATATGTGATGATGGATGCTTTTGTTAGTTTTGTTACCAGTTTTGGGCATAGGAAGATTTCTGTCTTTCACTCTGATTTATCATATTGTTAATTTTCATAAATGAATATGCTTTTGTAAGTTTGTTGTAGAATCATGCTATCAATGCAACCATCATACCAGCAAAGTTAATATCTGAATATTAATGTTCTGTGTACATTTATGATCTTGTGTAATGCAATGGTAGGCATGTGTGTGTTTGTGTACAGTGCTTTGTTGGTGTGCTGTATCTGCACTTTTTTTCATAATGAGAATAAAAACTAGTAGCTTATCGTGATTTTTAAAGATGTATAAATATGATTAACTTTGGATCCTTGTTGTTTGCATCAACACAGCAAACTGAGTTATGAAGGATATCAAAAAATTTTCTCATGAGAAAAAGCAGTGAGAGAGGAACTTTCAGACTGAAGCAACAAGCAGCAGGTGACACACAACATGTGACAAGTGATATGAGTAATTCACACCGAAGTGATGAGTGACATGGGGAATTCACACTGAAGTGACGAGTGGCATGGGGAATTCACACTGAAGTGACGAGTGGCATGGGAATTCACACCAAAGTGACATGGGCAATTCACACCCAAGTGACAAGCAACATGGGCAAACATTCATTGTGCATGCACGATCAACAGACTGAGGTGACACCATGCATGGTATTGAGAAAATAACCCAGTCTGAGTGTCAGTCAGTGATACCACAACTGGATCTGTTGCTTTTGAAACACTAATGATATCGATGGTGAATAGAATCTCTCAACGTGGAGATGGATGTTAACTTATGATTTGGCACACTGGAGATGTTCAGTCACGGACACTTGTGGGTTGGAGCAATTCTATTGAAATAATTCCTGAAGTGTTCCTGGTGGTGAATGAGGATGAGATTTTTTCGGGATATCAAACAGCTTTCGAAAACTAACGTCACTCTCATTTTCAGGGATTGAAGTGCAGAGATGTGTCACAGTGATGTTATATGTATTTGGAGTGGGAGGGGGTCAGTGTACATGGTGGGCTAATCAGATGCTGCCTCTCCGATGCTCGCACTCTGTCTATTATTGCTAACCAGGTTGGGTCCAGTTCAAGTCCTGTGTGTCGGTTGGTTTTCATTTTCCCCGTGGATGGGTATTGCTGCTTTGATGTTTTGTTTCCCAGTTGTTGGGCGACTTATTGATGATCGTGGTGGTTGTGAAGTCAATTCTATGGCCCTCCTGGATGGAATGTTCTGCTAACCCTGATTTTGCACAGGTCTCCTCCCACTCCCAAATACATGTAACCTCACCCTGACACATCTCTGCACTTCAATCATTGAAGATGAAAGTGACGTTAGCTCTCGAAAGCTTGGAAGTCTATCTGGAAATCACCTGGTTGATATGCCGAGAAAACCTCTTCACAGTTCTATTGAAAGTCAATGATATCATTACAATCCAGAAGTGTCAGTGACTGTATTGGGAGAAATTTAAGTAAAAAATGCAGGCTCGGTTAGGACTCGAACCAAGGTGTCTGTTAAAGCAATGGTATGTTAACCTGATATCTGGGTTTGAGACCTGATCAAGCCTGTTTTTTTTTCTTTCCTCACTTAAATGTCTATGAATAAACATTCTGGTTACAAAAAACAAGACTTGTATAGGTGGTAAGTTGTCTGTATGTCATTTTTTTTCCCCAACGAATTTATTCAAAGACTGTCTATGATGGTATGTTATCATTTGTGATATTCAGGAGCTGCCTTTGCAACTCTTCCATTAATACTTTTCTTCCTATATTTCAAATGTATAAGTCACAATTTATACTAATAATTTTGAATGAATTAAAATTTTCAAGAACTAAATAACTTTGAGTAATATTTTGTAAGATTTCTACTAACCTTATTTTCTCTAAAAGTCTTTTTAGAGCATGAAGGGTACAGGTTTTCTAAATGCAAATTATCTTGTGAACTACTGCTGTTGTGAAACATTGAATATTTTAGTTACTTTAGTGCTAATAATGGAAGAATATACGTGATGTTTCTACTTTTACACATTCAATATGTACAACTTCACATCACGAGTACCTTATTTGTGATATTTTTATTTGTGAATGAATTTATTGTGTTTTGTATAGAATTGTAAAATTTCCTTAAGAATCTCATAAAATATTATTTACACATATGTTAGATATATGATATATTATCCATCTACCTTGTCAAAGTGGACAGAACAGTTTTTATATAAGAAAATAGTATATAGTTTTTTTAGTGTTATACATACAAATATACAATATGTGTGTAATAAAGTTGTATTGTTGGGAAATACTAGTTGTTTGTTTATTGCAGAGCCTTAACTGATAACAGTATTTTAATGGGTTTTTTTCTCTACATGTGCACTAGAGTACGGCATGGATTCACTTTCACTCGCTCAAACTCCTTCCAGTCTCGCACCTATTTTCAGCCGTCAATCATCCATTTCATTTTCATATATCACCCTGTATTGGTAAGATAGACTGAACTACATTTCAACTTGGAGGTGATGACTATGCTTACGAGGGTCACTATTTATATTTTGAGCCTAACAATGAAAAAACAGGAATTTGGCATTGAAAACTGCTTTATTGTTTTTCGAAGTATTCTCCTTTATGGTCAATACACTTTTGCATTCGTTCGAACCATTTGTCAAAGCAGTTTTTCCAATCTTCTTGAGACACCTCTATAATATGGTTTTTGAACGCATCAACGGCGTCTTCCGCCGACGAAAATCGTTGTCCACGCAATTTATTCTTGACATTCGGGAACAAGAAGAAGTCATTGGGTGCCAAATCAGGACTGTACGGCGGATGACCCATCAATTCGATTTTTTGACTGTTCATAAAGTCTGTTGTTAGACGAGATGTGTGACAGCTGGCATTGTCTTGATGAAGAATGATCCGACGGCATTTGTTTGTTTTCCGTATTTGACCGAAGACCTCTGGCAAAAAAATTGTTGTGTACCATTCAGAGTTGACCATTCTACGTTCCTCTAAAGGCACATTTGCCACATGACCAGTTTTCCCGAAAAAACAGGCGACCATTTGTTTCGATGTGCTTCGAGCACGAACAACTTTTGTTGGATTGGGTTCATCTTGAAACACCCATACAGTCGACTGCTGTTTACGTTCCGGCTCATATGCATATATCCATGATTCGTCACCTGTTACAATCTTATATACGTCCTTTGAAGCACCACGATTGTATTTATTGAGCATTTGTTTGCACCAATTGACGCGAGCGTCTTTTTGAGTTTTTGTCAAATTGTGTGGGATCCAACGAGAACATACCTTTCTCACAGCTAAATGATCATGTAATATTTTATATATGCTGGTGGAACTAATGCCTATGGTTGCCTCAATCTCACAGTATGTCACATGACGATCTTGCAGTATTAGGTTTTGCACAGCATCAATGTTTTCTTGAACAACAACTGATTTTGGACGACCTTCGCGAATCTCGTCGATGAGCGAATGGCGGCCACGATTAAATTCGTTATACCAGCATTTCACAGTGGCAAAGGATGGGGCTTCATCGCCAAATGTGGAAGTAAGTTGATCGATGCATTCTTGTCTTGATAATCCACGTCGAAAATCGTAAAAAATCATCGCACGAAAAGTTAATTCCATTTTGTTGTCGTGCAATCTCCAAGGCAACATAAACAACACAAATGAAGCTATTGACAAAACATTTGAAGTACGTTATGGTCAATAATGCCAGACGATTCCGTGCAAACGTCAAATCGTGCCTAACTTCAATCAGTGTTGCCAAGGCTCAAAATATAAATAGTGACCCTCGTACTTAAGTTATAAAAAAGACGTTAAAATATTAACATTAAAAACTGTACTTACGTATGAGAGTATGTTGTTCCTATTTTCCTTTCTTTAGAACTAAGTTTCGGGGACTAACTATCCCCTTCTTCAGTTTTGTGCGAAAAACTAGGTACTTAACATGGTACCACTTCGAAATGTAATAAAAAGGGCGGGGGAGAATAATCTTAACGGGGATGAAAAATTTAAAAGGGTGGATCAATTTTCTCAAAAAAATGGGATAAAACCAGGATGATCGTACCCAATATCGGTTTCCACGTCACTCAGGAAGTCTTCCAAGCTGCCTGAGAAGAACGGGAGTTTACTTTGGAATGGTGAGGCGAGAGTGAGGGGGAAATAAAAAAGGAGAGGGGAAAACATTCCTGAAGGAGTGACCTCCACATAGATTAGGAAGCCCAGTTGAGCAGGAAAAGAAGGGGGAGCAATTGCCCCCCCCCTAATCATGGACATCCACAGGGTATTTTTCCATGGGGCATATTACCCCGATAAAAGTGTTGCCCCCTCAAAAAACACCACTTAAATTTGAAATTATCGCATTAATATAAATCAAATTATAAGTGTGAAACATACTTTTGTGCTGACATTCAATTTCTAAGGGGGAGGTGTAGCCATCCTTGCCCCCCCCCCTCCAGACATGTATGTTTTTCCCTTCTACATTAATGTACTTTCACCTAGAAATTTAGTGGACAGGAATCTTATCGCCGTTATTAAACAATTAAGTATTTTCAAGACCATTCAAGTTCAAAGCAGGTACTGGGGAAGGGGGTGCAGTGGTACAACTACAGGAGACAATGGGCATTGCATCTCCCCAACCTTGGATGGAAATCAATTCTAGGGGGGCATGGGGGGCAAGCATTGAGGTAAAAGAAAGCTAGACTAGTCAAATCTAAGAGTAGCAGGACAAAAGGATACTTAAGATGGAATTAGATTTCAAGTCTCTTGCATTATTTCTTCACGTCCAAGAGCACCTGTAGGGGAACACAGAGGGTCAATTGCTCCCCTCTATATCAAATTTTATACAAATAATACATTTCATAAAATTTTCTTGCTCGCTTCGCTTGCAATGTCTGCTTTTCTTAGTTTTGTTAAGTCTATAGCCATAGGTAGGGTGCGGTGGGAGTTGGCCCTCAGCCCCGAACTATCTAAATGAAACAAATTGTAGAGGGAAATGCCATGGCGCCCCATGAATTTTTTGGTGCCATAATAAATCAATATTGTTTTCAGTTTGCAAAAAATTTGGAACAAGATTTTCTTGCTTGCTTCCCTCGCAATTTTATTGTTTTCTGTAATGCATTGTAAATTACCAGAGAGAAGTTATAACTACTAAGTACTTCAGACTCTTGCTGCTAAACAGTCTTGTCTTAAATGTATGAACACAATTATTTGAATGAAAAGGAGCACGGCACATTTCAGAGAATTTATTTATTCGTTATGCAGCCTCTATGTTGCTGCATTATATACAGGGTGTTTCTAAAGGTCGTTTACAACGCTTGGGAGGTGATTCCTCACACGAAAACAAGCAAAAAGTGAGAGTTCCATTTTTACAACTGAGGCTTCGTTTCCGAGATAGGAGCCTCGCAAAAGGTGACAAAGTGAACGTCACACCTAACTGGGACGAATACTATCACAGATAGAGAGGCGGTTCCAGGGGAATCATCAAGGAATCGTATGTGTTCAGTCAGGAAGTCACTATGAAAAGTTCACTGCACGCATGTGCAATGGAGTCCTCAAAGGAATTGGGGATTTCCAGCAAGAACAATGCATGGAAAGGATATGTAACGCAGCAAGAAGGACCGTGACAATGAGAAATGCGTGAAAGACAACACATCCCGACCTCAAACATCAAAACATGAGCACGGAACACAAAATCCGAAAAGTTCAGCACGGTTGCATAGCCCAGTTACACGCGAGGAATGAACGAATCATGTCATGTGGCATACGAGAGACACATTACTCCACCAGGAGGAGGGAAAGAAAAACACAATATCAGATGATTGCGACAACGTGTATTTTTACACACGACAACTATGTAATATCCCCTCCCCCCTCAAACACACAAAACAAACAACAAATGCTACAATGTCTTATGATTGATTGATTGATTTAAAATTTATGGGTGCGTCGGCACTTAAGGCCATTTTGCACCCTTCTATGTATATGGGGAAATATCCCCTTATCTAAAATTCTGACTGAAAACTAAAAAAGGGGGGTAAATAGCCCCTTGGGAAAAACTAAAAGTGCAGGTTGTAAAAAGACCTGCACAAGACAAACACAACACATTAAAAAGTCAGAACAAACAAACTAAAAACCTCCTCACAGACGGTGGAAGAGTCCAGCTCTTCGCAGAAAACTGAAAACATTTGATAAAATACTGCTGTCATCACCCAAGAGGGATGACATACAGCCGGAAAGGTTAAAAGTCTGCCGGAGGTAAGCAAGATCGACACATTCAACGAGAATGTGTTGAATGCTTAAAATAACATTACAAACATGACACAACGGAGCGTCCATCCCTTGTAGCAAGTGACTATGCGTAAGACGGCTGTGTCCTAGATGCATGCGGGTAAGAATAACTTCTTCTTGCCGAGAGGGGCGGGATGAGGAACGCCAAGCACCTATGGTGGGCTTAACAGCGTGAAGCTTGTTCCCCGTTTCCGTATCCCACTCGGCCTGCCATGTGTCAAGAAGGCAACAATGGAACACATTCTGCAGGTCGCTAGCTGGCAAAAGGTGGACGAGAACGTCGCCATCTGCATCAGCAGACTTGGCGGCAGCATCAGCTGCTTCGTTCCCCTGGATGCCCACGTGGCTAGGGACCCAACAGAAGTGTACATCCGCACTGGCAGATAAGGACACAAGCTGTCTGAATATGCGTTGCGCTACCGGATGCCGGGAATACCGCGAATCCAGAGTCTGCAACACGCTGGTCGAATCACTGCACACAAGGACTTTCTTCAGACCATTGACGTCTCCAAAGTCCAGTGACTTTAGAATGTCGTACAACTCTGCCGTATAGATGGAACAGGCAGGATGTAGCGAGTAACTGGAACTTTGAGAGTCTAGGACGAAGGTACATCCAACTGATTCGACTGTCTTGGACCCATCCGTGTAAAACACATTAAAATTGGGGTGCTTCGCACGAAGTTCTAAAAACCGTTGCTGGTATACAATCATTGGTGTTTCTGCTTTTGGAAGGGCAGTCAGAGAAAAATCAATGGAAGGTGCAGGAAACTCCCAGGTAGGGAGAGGCGGAATGAGTGGAGAGATGCCAGGAAGTTCACTGTCAACACCAAGTGCTGACAGGATCTCGTCTGCATGAACACCAAATGGTCTAGTGACACTAGGGTGGAGCCGATACCTTGCCAGCCTACCCTCGTCTGACACGGCATGATAGGATGAATGTGAGGGCATCGAGCGAAGATGGAGGAAGTAGTTCACTACCAGCCGCTGTCTTTGCAGAGACAGCGACGACTCAGATGCCTCTACGTATAAACTGGCGACTGGACTGGTACGAAAGGCACCAGAGCACACACGTATACCAGCATGGTGCATGGTGTCTAGGATGCAAAGTCTAGATGGGCGGGCAGAAGAATACACAACACATCCATAATCAAGCTTCGACCTGATGAGTGCACAGTACAGGCGAAGCAGTACCGTCCTATCAGCACCCCAAGAAGTATGAGATAAAACGCGTAAAAGGTTGAGAACTGGAAGACAAGTGAACTTTAACGGCGAAGGTGAGGTAGCCATGTTAATTTCTTATCGAAAATGAGGCCCAGGAAGCGGACCTCATTCACGAAGCACAGGGGAGATTTCCCCATGTACAGGTCAGGATCTACATGACATGTACCTGACGACAAAAGTGGACACACACGGATTTCTTGGATGAGAAGGTGAAATCTGTTTGGGAGGACCACTCAACCATACGGTTTATCGTCAGTTGGAGTTGACGAGAAGCTGACGCGAGATTCCATGAGCGACAAAAGATCGTGAGGTCGTCTACATACAGAAGACCATGTGCAGGGGCAACAATGCTTGCCATAACACTGTTCACTGCTATGGCAAACAAAGTCACACTAAGTACGCTGCCCTGCGGGACACCGTTCTCTTGTTTGTGAAGATCCGAAGAGGAGTTCCCAACACGTACTTGGAAAAAACGATCAGATAAAAAGTTTTGAATAAAGTACGCCATATGGCCACGTACGCCCCAAGAATTGAGCTGCTTTATGATGCCAAAGCGCCATGTTGTGTCATATGCTTTTTGGAGGTCAAAGAAAACTGCAACTAAATGTTCCTTGGTGAGGAATGCATCCTGAATGTGTGTTTCCAGCTGAACCAGATGGTCCAGTGTGGAACGGTTGGAGCAAAAACCACTTTGAAAATTACTTATCAAACAGTTTTCCTCCAAAAACCAGGTGAGACGCTTGTTGATCATGCATTCCATCAAGTTGCACACACAGCTAGTTAAGGCAATAGGCCTATAACTCGAGGCTGCAGTGCGTTGTTTACCTGGTTTCAGGATGGGAACGATAATTGCTTCTTTCCAGGAGGTAGGGAAAGAGTCCTCCAACCAAAGCCTGTTGAATACCGCCAGAAGGAAATGTTTTGCTCCAATGGGCAGATGACGAAGCATCTCATAGTGGATCTTGTCCACTCCAGGAGCTGTATTCTTAGAATCTCGAAGCGTCTGATCGAACTCCCATTCAGTGAAAGGAGAGTTGTATGGCTCGGTGTTATGACTTCGAAAAACTAGACGGCGTCGTTCCTGACGGTCCTTCTCATGGCGGAAACGTGGTTCATAATTTTCCGAGCTAGACGCATCAGAAAACTGTGTGGCCAAGATATTAGCTATGTCTCCGGAATCTTTGTACAACGTCCCATCGTGCTCCAGAGCACTCAGAGGAGTAGATGCACCCCCTGGATGCGACGTACTTTGGTCCAAACGGCTTTCGACGAAGCCTGCTTCGTCAGAGAAGACACGTATTGGACCCAGCATGCCTTCTTATTGGCTCGAATGAGCCGACGGGCACGGGCACGTTTAATGCGGAACTGCTCGAGGTTTGTGGCAGTGTGGTTCCTCTTGAATCGATCTAGGGCATGATTGCGGTCCTTGATGGCTGCACTAATCTCCGCAGTCCACCAGGGGACTGGGTGTCACCTCGCAGGTCCACTGGGATGTGGAATGGAGGTGCGTGCAGCATCATGCACTCGTGACACAAATATATCTAAGGCGTCGATTGCTGGCAAAGTCGACGCAAGATCGACTTCAAGGTCCACTGCATGCTCGAAGGCACTGAGATGCCAGTGAGGGTGTTGTTCACGTGAGTGCTGAAGGTGTTCGAAAGTTAGAAAGAGTGGGAAGTGATCACTCCCACAGAGATCATGGTGAAGGCTCCAAGATGTGGTAGGAGCAAGGCTGGGACTGCAGAAGGACAAGTCCAACGCAGAGTATGTGCCTGAGGAAGGACTGAAATATGTGGGAGTCCCATCATTCAGCAATGTTAAAGCTAATGCCTCACGGAATTGATCAACAATTTGACCCCGGGGCTCTGTACGAACGGAGCCCCACAAACGATGGTAGGAATTAAAATCGCCCAAAAGAACTACAGGAGACGGAAGTTGTTCAAATATAGAAAGGAGGTCCTCAAGAGAGAATCGCTCCTCCCTTGTGATGTAGACACAGCACACAGATATTGGCTGTGGTAGATAGACCCGCAGGGCGACAGCTTGGAGCGGGGTGGTGAGAAAGATTGGCGTTGAGTGGATGGTATCTCGAACACTGATTGCAACACCACCGTGTGCACGACGACCCTTAGGAAGCTTGTCGGTGCGGTAAAGCGTGTAACCATTGAGAATCACTGATTCATTTGGACGAAAATGTGACTCTTGGAGACATATGATGGCAGGGTCAAATTCAGATGCGTGTCACTGTACACCAACTGAAGATGTCACTTTCACCACACCAACGGGGTGGGGAGCAATACCAAGAGTGTTCTCACTGGGATTTGCCGAGGGCGATAATCACAGACGGTTTTCAAAATGTCAGCCGTTCACTTCTACGCAGAGATGACAGCGACGAATCAAGGATTGTCGAGTACGAGCAAACAAGCCAGGTGTATCTGCTACTGTTGCGGCGGTGACGTTGATGCGAGCAACGAGGTCCTCAGCTGATGTGACAGGTGTGTCGTATACGAGGGTTTTCATTTCTCCACAGAAGAAACAGTCGAGAGGGTTGAGATCTGGCGACCTCGGTGGCCAAGGCACAGGCTCATCCCTACCAATAAACCTATTGCAAAACACGTCATGCAGGAAATGTCGTACATTACGATTGAAATGAGCTGGTGCCCCATCATGTTGGTACCACATTTCTTGCCGCAGTGCCAAAGGTACGGTCTCCAACAGTTCAGGCAGAACCTCTCTAAGAAATGCATGATATGTGCGACCATTCAGGCGAACAGGGAGAATGTATGGTTCAATTAAATGGTCATGTACTATCCTGCACCACACATTCACTGAAAACCTGTGCTGGTGATGGGCCACAAAAAGTGCATGTGGGTTGTCAAAGTCCCAGACATGACTGTTTCTAATATTGAAGACATCCATCCTGGTGAAAATGGCTTCATCTGTCCACAATACCTTTGCCCCAAAGTGAGGGGGCAACAACCATTGGCAAAACTCCATATGAGGGCGAAAGTCACGAGGTAACAGTTCTTGTACTTTCTGCAGTTTAAAAGGGTGCATTCCTTCCTCTAACAACACTCGCCAAACATTCACATGAGACGAGTTTTGTGCCTCCACTCCACCGTCGTTGACGTAGACAGGCACCAGCACGGCGAGTGGGTTGCAGAGAACGACAACATTTCGTAATGTGCATAAATTTACCCATAATGCTAACTGTCTCTTCAGCGGAGAGATGAGACTCCATAGTTCTCAGAGATCGGGTGTTAAAAGAGCTTCTCCAAAGATTTCAGATGAAATGGGACCAATAACTTTTACCTCAACAGAACAACAGGTGATGAAAGTTTATATTCCAGTTTATTTCCTTAACAAAATAATAATATATATATACACGTTTTAAAAACAAAACTACCCAGGGTTAACAATAATAAGTATCTTGAGAAGGTTACTCATTAATCTTACTAAAATTATTCTATACATATATACAAGTAGGGAAATGGAAAAACACATTTCTTACCTCAGCCGGTTTCTTACAAAGCAACCGAGATACTTTCCCATTATTAGGTGGGAGTAAGCCGAAACTAAATATTATAAGGGCCTTTTATCTCATTCACCAGAAGGTGGAGTTTAACTTCTCTATGGTGCTTGGACTCTCGCCTTAGCGGAGAGCACCTTCTCTTGCCCGAAAGGGGATTGGGATTCCTCTATGGTGCTTGGACTCTTGCCTTAGCGGAGGGCACCTTCTCTTGCCCGAAAGCAGAGCAGAAATTCTCCTCGGTGCTCGGACTCTCGCATAAGTGGAGGGCACTTTCTCTCGTTCAGGTGTTTGGTCTCTCGCAGAAGCGGAGCACACCTTCTCTCGCCCGCAGGCGGAGTCTAACTAACTTGCCAGCCAAGCTTTCGCCCTTATATAAGGTCGGCGATGCTAGCGTAAGCCATTGGGAAAATATTGAACTACCTATATTAACATTAAATAGTTACAAAAGTTGATTATACGTAGAGATGGATCTGTCTTTACTTGTGACGATCCGAGATCGTTACAATCTAGAACTAACAATATTTACATTAAACAGTTACAAAAGTTGATCATAGAAGCTAACAAACTTAGAGGTGGTTCCGTCTTTACTTGTGACGATCCGGGGTCGTTACAACCTCCACCCACATACATTCAGGGGGTAGGCGCTTAGTGCCCTGGTGCCTTTAAAATAAACCAGGGCGTAAGATTCGCGGAATTTCGGTTCCCCCATTTTTCTTTTCTCCTCCTTTATTGATGCTTTCAATTACACATGTTTAAGGCGATAACCCACAACTGGTTAACGTCTTGTAGATATTGTGGACCAAGATTGTTTCGGTGTACCAGAAACAAATTTTGAATTTGAATTTAAAATTGTGGGTGCGTCAGCACTAAGGCTATTTTGCACCCGTCCCATGATACGGGGTCCAGCCCCTTATCGTTACAAATAACAACTCTAACGTTGCAGAACTAAAATCATAAAATATTAAAATCTTCTGACTTTCGTTAAAAGTTGAGGCCGTAAAGGGGCACTCAGCACAAATAAGGAAAAAAGAACAGGGCAATACAAAGAAAATTATACTGGCCATGGGGCCAGTCGCCAGAGCCTCGTTAGTCTTCAGTCCAGGGTGTACTAATGTGGAAGTGAGGTTGACATTTGGGTGTACTACGTGAAAGGTCACCCCTTACACCACTGTACCAGAAACAAGCTTGGTTTACAGTTAAGATAATGTTTTCCCTGTTCATTGCAGTGTGGTTCGCAAGCCTTAGTTACGATGCGAATTCTTTGAATAATGTCTACTGCAAGCAACATTGAAGTTTCACACATAGTAATGTTGCTAGTACGAGGGTCACTATTTATATTTTGAGCCTAACAATGAAAAAACAGGAATTTGGCATTGAAAACTGCTTTATTGTTTTTCGAAGTATTCTCCTTTATGGTCAATACACTTTTGCATTCGTTCGAACCATTTGTCAAAGCAGTTTCTCCAATCTTCTTGAGACACCTCCATAATATGGTTTTTGAACGCATCAACGGCTACTTACGACGACGAAAATCGTTGTCCATGCAATTTATTCTTGACATTCGGGAACAAGAAGAAGTCATTGGGTGCCAAATCAGGACTGTATGGCGGTTGACCCATCAATTCTATTTTTTGACTGTTCATAAAGTCGGTTGTTAGACGAGATGTGTGACAGCTGGCATTGTCTTGATGAAGAATGATCCGACGGCGTTTGTTTGTTTTCCGTATTTGACCGAAGACCTCTGGCAAACAAATTGTTGTGTACCATTCAGAGTTGACCGTTCTACGTTCCTCTAAAGGCACAGTTGCCAGCCACATGACCAGTTTTCCAACAACTTTTGTTGGATTGGGTTCATCTTGAAACACCCATACAGTCGACTGCTGTTTACGTTCCGGCTCATATGAATATATCCATGATTCGTCACCTGTTACAATCTTATATACGTCTTTTGAAGCACCACAATTGTATTTATTGAGCATTTGTTTGCACCAATTGACGCGATCGTCTTTTTGAGTTTTTGTCAAATTGTGTGGGATCCAACGAGAACATACCTTTCTCACAGCTAAATGATCATGTAATATTTTATATATGCTGGTGGAACTAATGCCTATGGTTGCCTCAATCTCACAGTATGTCACATGACGATCTTGCAGTATTAGGTTTTGCACAGCATCAATGTTTTCTTGAACAACAACTGATTTTGGATGACCTTCGCGAATCTCGTCGGTGAGCGAATGGCGGCCACGATTAAATTCGTTATACCAGCATTTCACAGTGGCAAAGGATGGGGCTTCATCGCCAAATGTGGAAGTAAGTTGATCGATGCACTCTTGTCTTGATAATTCACGTCGAAAATCGTAAAAAATCATCGCACGAAAATGTTCACGAGTTAATTCCATTTTATTGTTGTCGCGCAATCTCCAAGGCAACATAAACAACCCAAATGAAGCTATTGACAAAACATTTGAAGTACGTTATGGTCAATAATGCCAGACGATTCCGTGCAAACGTCAAATCGTGCCTAACTTCAATCAGTGTTGCCAAGGCTCAAAATATAAATAGTGGCCCTCGTAATTTAGTGTAAGGTCAAATGTAAACTTTAGTATAAATTATTTATGAAAAACAAAACAAAGAAAAACAACACTTTCTCAGTCACATGGTATCATTGTTTTCAAGGCACCTTACCTTCAAGTGGTAGCACAAAAACTTTCTAGAGTTTACTTAGTTTTCCACCTTTCATAGAATTTAGTCTGCACATAACATTGTTTAACCACCTTCACAGTAATACCTGTAAGAATGTTCTTGTTCTACTACAGCTAAGGAGACAAACAATAAGCAATTACCAACACATCTTTCATCCTTGGGGGCTGACAAAGGACTGGTGAGTGACTGCAAGTTAAAAATAGCTTCTATTTTCATTAAAAATCTTATTATATTTCCAGTATGGTCTGTGACTGAAATATTTGAAAAGAAACACTGTTACATGTCACTTACTTTACACTCTAGAATTTACAGCATACTCCTGAAAGTTGTCTCAGGTTGAATTGTTTCAGTACATTTCCGAGAGAGACAGTAGAGTACAATTGATAACAATAGATTTTTTCTACTGTAAACAGTAGACCATGGTCTCAATTAGTGAGTAGGCGAAATTTCATAGAAATTGGAGAGTAGTCCGGTATTGTAAACTAGTTCCGAAATTTCAAGCAGGGATGCAATTTAATAACAGCATGACCAGCAACGAATTTCCCATGTAGATAACAGTTACCTATTGGAAGTGCAACTATATCGTGTTGCTATCTACATTAACTTTGCCTGACCAGCCCCATCATTACCATTTTAATTTTACTCTTGAAGGCTTCCAGTTTTTGTCCATTTCGATCCCACCAATTTTGAAAAGGGAAGAAAACATCTTTGAATAGCAAAGTGGAGCAACATACATAACACACTCGCCCATAGTTTTCAAGGGAAGGATCCCCGGCAGGTGAGAACCGAGACTTTTTCAACCTGTTCAAGCGGTTCCGGCACCCACCCAGCATCGTATAAAGTAGGTGCCTGGAAGAAACTCTGAGGGGTAAAGGTGGCCAGGGACGTGGTGCTGATCACATCACCCCCAGCCAGAGGTGGTCATTTTCGTTCAACCTCCCTCACCCTCACCCTCATGGCTCGGCTTCGCCCTCACCCTCATGACTCACCTTTCGCCCTCACCCTCACATGCCCTCACCATCACGACTCGACTTCGCCCTCACCCTCACACGCCCTCACCCTCATTTTTTTTTCGGAAGAAATCAGTCATAATACATGGTCGGTGTTTCGATTAATAAATAATCACATGGTTCCTTCCTGCGTTTAACAGAGTGGGTTATAGCAAAGATACTATGAATATCATATGCTACTGCTGCCTACTCCCCATGTAATTCGCCTCGATTTTAAGAGAACACAACGTTGCAATTACCAAACATTTAGTTTAGTTTATTTTCTGTCAAGGAAATTTGTTGATTTAACCTGTACCAGGTAAATGGAAATCTGATCGTCATGATATGAATGCTGTTCTTTTAACGAATGTGGTTACAGTAACGTCATTGTCAATAGGGGAAACAGTTGAGTACTCGCTTGCCCCTACCTGTTTGCATATGAGGCAACGATACTGAATGGGAATTATTAAATTATTTCTTTCCCATTCTCAATTACTTTGCCTCTGTCTACATATGTATCTATACATAATGTGAACACTGAGAAATATTTGATGGCATATATTTCACAAGACCTGGGTAGTATGAGGGGATAGCAACAACAAGTAAATTAAAAAATGAGGAACATAGATAAGAAGAGGAATAAAGAGGACTGATGTGGGGTGAGAGGGCAATGTTAAGAGAAACAAGTATGTTGTAAAAGAATGCATGCAAATACACACACACACACACACACACACACACACACACACACACACACACACATATATATATATATATATATATATATATATATATATATATATATATATATATATATATATAAGAAATGTAACTGATACTATAATTGAGGAAATATTTAATTAATTAATTGTCAAGTGCCAAAAAAAGTTAAAGAAATATACGATTGGCATGCAGACACTGCGATGTTTTGTTTCACAATGTCGAAAACATTGGCAGACTATTTTTAGAGTTCTATCCTTATTGATCACATCAATCAACAACTTCTCATTTTTTTACGCTTGCCAGATCTTATCCACGACATCTGACAAAAACAGAATTTTTCGTAATCTTGGTTTACGACATAGTGGATACATATGTTCTTTAAAACTAAACTTGGTACTGTAAGACACACCAGGATCCGTTATTTTTTCTCCTCTTGTTACTTTGCTTTCCTCCCGTTTGACAGTGAAAGTTTTTATGTTTTATGTATGCGTCACATATTTGGCCTCGAAACCACTGGGATATTGCTAAGTTCTAATTTTTATTTAAAACACAATCAATTTATGATAAAATTACATTACTTGATTATTAAGGGATAAATGTTGAGAAATATGCATGTGTGAAGACAATACAATAAAATTGGTAGTTATCATTCCATGGACATAATTGAAGGGAAATTGGAAAGATCAAACTCCACTTTTCAGTTTTTAAACCGAGCCCGGAAAACAGTAGATATTAATGTGTAAGTGTATAATGTCTAACAATGAGGGTGCAGATTTAAAAGCACTAAAAAGCCCTCAAATAGGCAGACAAATGGGCACAAAAATAAAAAAAATAAGCACTTCAAAAAACACCCTAAAATCAAAAGACAGATTAATATTTATTTTCCACATGGGAAAAATATGTAATTTTATGTAACGGCCTTGTTTAAAACTATCAGCTGGTTACGTGTTTTTCTACCTATCACTTTAAAAAAAGGAGGATAAGCAGTGCTCGAAGTTAGGGGGCATGGTTTCCCCGAGTTAGCAACATTTTCACAGATCATCCCACCTGCTGCCACACTGTCATCATGTCACCACATTAAAGTTAAACTAGGTCGATATTGCTGCTACAACCGTTTTTCATCTTCTTCTAAGAGAACTACTCCGCAGCAGAGTAGTTAGCACTGCACGCTACGATGGCACAGGTCTCGGGTTGGAATCCTGGCCTGGATAGGTGTTCTTTGTGAGTGTCCCTTCTTCAGTTTTAAAGTATCATCACTAGGGTGCGGATTTTTGCTTATTTGCCTTCTTTATTCCTTTGCAGAAAAACATAGGCTTTAATGTTTAAAGTTCGTTTCATGGTGTTTATAGTCCGAAAACGCATTTAGTGCATATAAATGCCTATTTTGAGGGTTAGTGTGTATTTTGCTTAATCGTGCCTAAACATGCCTATTTGGCTTTCCCTACATTGAAGAAGGTAAGCCACTGGTTACATTGAACTGACTGAAATATGGTATTCGCCAAATTTGAACCCACTACTTCCTTTTTTCCACCTGAAAGCCTCTAGTGTCAACCAGTACTCATCTGCTTTGTTGAGCGTGTGATAGGAGATAGGCAGTAATGTGTGGAGATATCGTGTTCATATGTTTAAAAATGCCAAAGCACAAAGCAGTCAGAAGTGTATTAATCAAAAATGGATTGATGCAGAATGTTGTTTTACGGCTGAAAACTTGATTTTTGTTATTTAGCGCCGCTTTTCTCCACGTTTGGCTAATCGCATCGATGAGGATGAGTGATATGATGAACTGATGAAGAGACACTCAGAAGCAGTGGCGTGCACAAGGGGGCCTTGATGGGGGTTATAACCCCCATTTCACCCAGTATTCCTAAAAAAAAGAACGTCAAAGGTAGGAAAATATGACAAAATGAGGGCTGACTACCAAGAAAAAATATACATAACTCCTCCCTTTCGAAAATCCTGGACACGACACTGCTCACAAGGAACACCCATGCACAGGCCGGGATTCCAACCCGGGACCCCTGAGTTGTAGCCTTGTTGTACTAACAACTCCGCCACGGAGGTCGTTCCCACACGGAGAAGTAATTTTCTGTCAAGCTTGTATGAAGGAGACATCTTTAACTGTTAAATTACTTCCAAATAAACATTTTCTTTCACATGGGAAATATCACATGTACCTAGGTACTACATATGTATAGTTTTATGTATTGCACTTGTTCAAAACTCTGAGCTGCTCACGTATAAATTTCCACTCCTCAGAAAATGTTTCTCTACCTCTCGTGTTGTTTGGGATGAAGGATAAATGGTGAACAACGCACACTGTGATGAGCCTTCAGCTAACATTACCTCAGTTCTAAATGTAACAATGCTATGTTATGTGACAAACTTGTGGCTTTGTGTTGAATATGGAGAATTACACTAATAGCGTGTCTTGGCGCTTGTTGTGATGATGCCATCCGCTCGCATGCCAACTCATTTCGAGCACGGACACTAAGTCAAACGATATTATTTATTCTAAAATGTTAAGCGCATACACAGATGAACAGCTCATCTACTCGTGCAAAAAGTGCAAGTAAAATACATTCAAATAAATAAATTAACCAGGTTGTGTTATCCTAGCTTCCCTGCAAATGATGATTTGATTCAAACTATTGTCAATTGTTTGTGAAACATATGTGCGCAATTAGTACGGTGGGTAACAGAAATTCATTTCTCCGGAGAAATTTTAATCGGAACATCCTTTAAAATATTTCTTTGTTAAAATGGTGCAAATCGTTTTTTCATCACTTCAGAACAATTATTCACGTAACAATCGTTAGCTAAAGTTATTTCTGCAAGAATTACTTTAACTGACAATTCTCTGAAATTTGTGAATTGTTAGCGCACTTTTATATGTAAACTGGAATACTAATATAGTATGCATGTGCATTGGAAGTAAAAAATGCCTATTTAAATGTATTTTTATTTTAGTTGCCTATTTTAGAGCCCCTTTTTAAGTGCCTATTTGCATCATTTTGGTGCCTATTGCCTGCCTATTTCAGAGGTTTTTAGTGCTTATAAATCTGCACCCTAATCATCACACATCCTCATCTTCGCAATCATCCAAGAAAATTTAAGTAAAATAAACAAAATCAATCAATGGAAATTTGTACATTAGGCTAAAACTTTGAAGAAGGTTTCAGGCTTAGTTCTGCTCTGTCCAGTGTGTCCAGTATTGAGCTACATGTGCAAGTTATACTTCTTGTAAATATATCTGCAAAAATATACCATTATATTAAATTTTAATTTCAAACTGTGAAATGCGAGAAATTTCTCAATTTTCAAGTAAAATCATAATAATTGTATTTGCCACTTTTATTCTCACCATTTTTATCGTTGCCATTTTCAATTTGCCACTTTTTCCATTGCCACTATTGTCTTTGCCATTTTTACGTAAATTCCACCAGTTTCATGCCCAATTGTTTGCAAGTTATGAAAAAAAATTGCACCCTTAAAATAAATTGTGGATGTTCCCAATAAAATGTATCTGAAGAAATGAACTGGCGTTACTCATTGTGCTGATTGCGCACATTACACCAATACGTGAGCTGTTAATTTGTATGGCATTACATTTTAGAATAAATAGCATCGTTTGACTTATGCAACACAAAGTTTTTCACATAACTTAGCATTGTCAGGGTAGCTACGATTTTTTGATTATGAAATTCCCTGACTTTTCCAGGTTTTCCAGACCAGAAATGAAATTTTTCCAGACATGTTTGTTGTCATGATTTTTGCTTTTCAACCTCATGTTTTTCAATTAAATACGCAGGCACGTTAATTATTATGAATATGAATATACACAGTTATTAGCTGAAAATTTACCAAGTGATTAATATAATGCTATTCAATGAAAAAATAAATAACTATTGTACTTCCCAATTTTAACTATGTCATTGCAATTAAGGTGGTGTAAAAAAATCAATAAAAATGTGGCATATATCAAAGCTTTACAATGTAAACTGTATACAACCTCAATTAGCCTATATCAATACAAATGAGAAACAACAGAAAATTAGGTCATGTACCTTTAGAAAATATGCAATAAGTTTAACAATTATATTTTTTAATTTATTAAAAATAGTAGGCTACATATTATGGAAATTCAGAACTTGAATGGGGCCGGTGACCAACCATACACCTAAAAAAATATATATACGCGGACCATACTTTGGAATCAAATATCTCCATTATTTGAGTTTTCCACATGCTGGAACTAATTTTATATTATGGAAAACATCGAAATCTGTCTTTTAAAAGGTAACAGTTCCAAATGTTTTATGATTTTTTTTTTCAAATTTTTCTAGCAGGAAGACTAATTATCATAGAATTTTGGCAGTCATTGTGACACGAAATTTGAACCTTCCTTAAAATCATGAGCACTATTTGGATTCGAAAAAAAAAGTTGTGTAATATGTAGGAAACGGAACTTTATGTGCTAAAAAACTCAGAAATATTTATTTTTTCATGTGTCATAAATGTTGAAAATGTGTAATGACCTTACTCAATCATACACGCTTCCCACGGACAAGGTATTCTCCAGTTGACAAGCTACAGTAAGTATCATAAACTAGTGGGAATGAATGTAGAAATAAATCGGAACCTTAGTATGGCGATCCACTGCAACTCTTCCAAACAGCTCGCTAAGAGGTAAGAATATAGAAACTGATTTCAGGTGTTTAAAATGCATGTAATATTTTGTTTTTCTTACCATTGTAAATCTGTGACGATTATCTCTAAAAAGCATCTTATATTGTGAGAAAGATCGCTCCACGTCACAAGAAACAATTCTTGCATATTTGAAGCACAAAATGTCACTAACGCTGAAGTTTTCGAAAGCTTCCTCTTCCTCTACTTCACCTTCCAAAACACGTGCAATTTGGCACAAAGTTTGAAAACCTTGGTCCCCCCCCCAAAAAGTCTGTACATTTAGACATTAGCACTTGTGCGTTAGATCCAGTAATTGACCTGAATATCATATGTAACTTATTCAACGAATATTTTATAAACTTAACCAACACAAACAGAGAGAATGAAAATAATTACAAACACTAGAGATCCCAATAAACAAATATCGGCCAAACAGTATATATATATCCCAGAAGTAAGTGCTAATGAGCTAAAAAAAGTCATACAAGGTTTAAAAAACAAAAAAATCACATGGACCTAATGAATGGTCAGCTGAACTTATTAAATCCTGCTCAGAATCAGCACAGTGATACCCATATTCAAAAAAGGAGCTGCAACAGACATTGAGAACTACAGACCTATCTCCCTAACATCTGTTTTTTCAAAGATATTGGAAAAAATTTTGTCAAATTATATTATAAAGTTTTGTAACAAATATAACATAATAACCAGCATGGATTCCAGAAAGGGAAATCAATAAACACAGCTCTAGCACAGTTAATCGATTATGTAACCGAAACATTAGAGAAACACGAAGCTGCAAACACTATATATCTAGATCTTTCCAAGGCATTTGATAGGGTAAAACATGACCTGCTTATGGTCAAACTAAGAAATATAGGAAAGTCTGTTTTTGTCACGAAGTTAATCTAAGTCTCCTTACCGGTAAATATCCAGAACAGCTAAAGACTGCCATAATAAAACCTCTGCACAAGAAAGGGTCAAAAAATGAAATGAGTAATTACAGACCAATCTCTCTTCTCCCAGTCATCTCAATAATACTCGAAAGGGTTATGTACAATAGATTAATAACATTTTTCAACAAATTTTCCATCATTTCAGAACAACAACATAGTTTTTGCAAAGGAAAATCTACACAATCTGCTATACACACATTCACAGAAGCAATTAGAGAAATTTTGGATAAAAAGTACACTGTGTAGGGCTCTTTCTAGATCTAACAAAAGCATTTGACACTGTCAACCACAAACTTTTGGTAAAAAGAATGGACCAGTATGGGATCAGGGGAGTAGCAAAAGAATGGTTTAAATCATATTTAATGGACAGGAATCAGATAGTAGAAATAACTCACATCGATGAGGATAATAACAAGGAAAATTATCGATCAAAGAAACAACGTATTACATATGGTGTACCCCAAGGATCCATTTTAGGACCCTTACTTTTTTTAATTTACATCAATGTTCCACAAAACTGTAAAGATGCAAACACAACTCTCTTTGCTGATGATGCAACTGTTCTTATAGCAGGAACAAACACAGAATGGTTAAAACACAAAGTAAAGAATACAATCACGCACATCTCGGAGTGCATAGAAAAAAATGGTCTTGTGGTAAACACTAAAAAGACAAATGCAATTAGATTTCAAATCAACAGGTGTAGCAGTGAAACTCCAGAAATTAACTTTCAAGATCAGGGCATAGAATATGTATCTAACATAAAATTTCTTGGCGTACAACTGTCTGAAAATTTAAAGTGGGATCTACATATTGTAGCTACAGCAAACAAGGTTAGTGGGTTTTGTTATGCGATAAGAACAGTAAGAAATGTAGTAAATCTAGAAGCAGCAAAAACACTATACTATGGCATCATTCACTCTGTATTACGGTACGGCATCATTTTCTGGTGGAACATAAACAAAAGCATTACATTATTCAGACTACAAAAAAGAGCTGTTAGAATTCTGGCAAATGCTCCAACAGATGCACCATGCAAACCATTATTTCAAGAATTACAGATATTGCCAGTTCCATGCATATACCTATATGAAATCCTAACAGGCATGAAAATTTGTCAAGATACACATGCAGCAAATAAGGACTACCACAACTACAACACCAGGGGAAAGAATGACTTACATATGGAATTACACAATACCACATTCTACCAAAAAGGGGTAACATATAATGGTATACGCTTATTTAACATGCTACCAAATGCATTCAAAAACATAAAGTTATTGCCAGTATACAAGCTACATCTAAAAAGATTCCTAAAGGAATATTGTTTTTACACATTGCAAGAGTACATTGACACCGTAAGTGACAGGAATAACAACAATAATGTAACAAAGTAGAACTGCCCTATCATTATTTTTTTCTTTTTCTTTTGCTGTTCGATTTCATTTATCTAGATGTAAGTATAGGTGACTATTTAATGCTCAATTTATGTTTGTGTGTGTGTGTATATATATATATATCTGTGTGTGTGTGTGTGTGTGTGTGTGTGTGTGTGTACATAATGTCATAGCAAATGAAGCGAACATTGAATATAGAAATAATATTTTTAGCCAATTTGTCTCAAGAAAATAACATTGAGCATGCATTTATTCTCTTTATACGATATCTTGTATCTCATACTATCTATTGTATTTTATATTATATTATGCCTATAATTTTATAGATGTATTCTAAATGTACATGTACAATGTGACAATTCCAAACTTTTGTAAAGTTGAATGGATGCTAATAAATCAATCAATCTTATGAACTTATACAATCTTATCTACAGGACAGAATGCAAATTACTCAAATAAGCTACAACGTGCATGGTATAGTCACTAACTTTAAATCACAAAGTAGGAAAGTGTTAATGGGGGTACTCCAAGGATCAATCCTGGGGCCCCTGCTCTTTATTTTGTACATAAACAATGTACCAGAATACCCAAACAAAAAATTGTCACCTATGCAGATGACACAACTGTTCTTGCCAGAGGTATCAACCCTAGGAAGCTTGAAATAAACACTTTTATCACCATAAACCAACTGGCACAATACTTAACTTCACATGGATTAATAATAAACAACAATAAAACAAAATTTATGATATTCAATACAACCCGAAACATGGATTTTGAGTCACAAACACTATGCATAGACAATGTGCTCATAGAAACTGTATCTTCAGTAAAGTTTTTGGGAATAACACTAGATCAAAAATTAATGTGGGAAGAACAAATTAACAACATCTGCAGTAAACTATCATCTAATCTATACCTACTAAAACAAATGGCTGAATATAATTTAACAGAAATTAACAAATGCATATATTATGGACTAATTTACCCCTATGTTGAATATGGCATAATAGCTTGGGGTGGATCATTTTATAATAATACTGTCAGAATACTGAGACTTCAAAAGAGAGCACTTAGAATAATGTACAAACTAGGCTGTAGGGAATCTTGCAAAGAGTTATTCAGGGAGAAACAAATAATGTCTCAAGAAAATAACATTGAGCATGCATTTATTCTCTTTATACGATATCTTGTATCTCATACTATCTATTGTATTTTATATTATATTATGCCTATAATTTTATAGATGTATTCTAAATGTACATGTCTCACATGTAAAAGAGAAGCTACTGAATATCATAGAAAGCCACTAAAAATGCAGAAACGTAAATATGATGAAGGTTCTATACTCATGTTTATTGGAAAACTAAACAGCGAAAATTGGGAAGATATTTATAATTTACCTTCCACAAACGAAAAATTTAATCTCTTTCTGAACAAAATTATCTTGTTACACAATGAATGTTTTCCACCTAAACAAGTTATCATATCCACTGAGTGTAAACCATGGGTCACAAACGGAATCAGAATCTCAAGTAGAAAACTAAAAATGCTCCATTCTGAAAGTAAGGTGAATCCCAATCCATCTTTTCTGAAATATTACAAGAGGTATAAGCAAATATATAAAAATGTACTCCACCAATCAAAAATTAATCATAATGACCGTAAAATCAATAATTCAAACAATAAATGTAAAACAATGTGGGAAATTATAAGAAATGCATCAACAAAACACCAATGTTTACGTAATAATATGGTGATATGCATTAATGGAAAAGAAGTCCAACATCCCCCTAATGTTGCGAACGCTTTCAATGAGTATTTTGTAAATGCAGTTGCAAATAGAAGGAATGGGCTTATGGCTGCTCCAGAAGAATGTTCTACACACATAACAGTAAATGACAAATCCTTGTTCATTTCCCCCATTACTGAACAGGAATTAAAGATAATCTTCAGGCGTATAAAAAACAAACGATCTTCCGGCATTGATGAAATACCAGACTTCCTAATTAAGAAATGTTATAGTTCCCTATGTCAACCATTACTACATATAATAAATAATTTCATTGAACAGGGTATTTTCCCAGACAGGCTAAAGATAGCTGTTGTTAAACCATTACTGAAGAAAAATGACCCAAAGGATTTATCAAATTACAGGCCCATTTCGCAACTCTCAGTCTTCTCAAAAATTATTGAACATGCAATAATGATGAGAGTAGAAAATTTCTGTAGTAAACACTCAATCTTAAGCTTGTCGCAGCATGGTTTTAGGTCTGAACGAAGCACGAAAACAGCATTAGAAGACTTAGTAGAATGTGTCACACAATCGCTGAATAATTGTAATCACACGGTAGGAGTCTTTTGTGACCTATCAAAAGCTTTCGATTCCGTAAATCACGAGATATTGCTGTGGAAACTTCAAAAACTTGGTATTCGTGGACTACCACAAAAGTGGTTTTAATCTTACCTTACCAATAGAAAGCAAATTATAGAAATCGCTCACACCACAGCAAAAGGATATGTAACACATCAACACTCCACCACGAAAAGTGTGACATGTGGGGTGCCTCAGGGAAGTATTCTTGGCTCTCTTTTGTTTCTTATGTACATAAATGATTTACCAAATGTTATACCCGAGGCAAATGCAATATTATATGCCGATGATACAAATATTATAGTAACAGACACTTCCAAAGATGCTCTACAATCTAAGGCTAATAACGTATTAAACAAATTATATGACTGGTTTTTAAATAATAATCTACTCCTCAACAGCAAAAAAACAAATTACATTACATTTTCTACAATCCAAACCAGAAACCAAATAAGCCTCAATCTAATATCTGGGAATACACAACTAGAGCCTAAAAAAAATTCAAAATTTCTGGGTATCATTCTGGATGAACACCTTAGCTATACAGAACACATAAACACGCTACAATCAAAATTAAGTAGTGTGTGCTATGCCCTTCGAGAAATGGTAGACATCTCAAGCACCCAAACTGTAAAGTGCCTTTATATGGCAAACTTTGATGCTTTACTAAGATACGGGATTATGGTTTGGGGTAACAAGGGCCACTCCAATGTCCTTTTTATGCTTCAAAAAAGAGCTATAAGAATCATAGCTGGAGTAAAGAAAACTTATTCAAGTAGAACTCTTTTCCGTAAACTTAATGTGTTAACTCTCCCCTGCATATACATTTATGAATGCTTAATTTATGTTAAGCAAAATATTTCCAACTTTGCCACAAATGAGGAAATACATGGCCTAAACACAAGAAATAAAGACAAACTTCACCTAAAACACTGCCGCCTTAACTTATGTAAGAAAGGTCCCTTAAACTCTTCCATAGATCTCTACAATAAACTACCACAAGATGTGAGGAAAGAACCAAAATTGATGATATTCAAGCACAAGATAAAATCAATTCTTCTGAAGCATGTTTTTTATTCTATAGCTGAATACATGGAAGCAACTTTTACATAAGACAAATGTACATAATGTAGTATTTATTATTATTTACATTTTACTTGGGATTACCGCTAAGCAGTTTTTCCCATAACTATATATGTACTTTACATAAACTTACATTTTTAGTACATTATTATTAAAAGATGCTATGAACAATTTTTTTCTATTAAATAGTTAAACCACATTTTCTAAAAAAAGATAACAATATATATCCCACAGTAAGGTTAGGTTCACAAATCAAAGATTCCAAACACTGAGGAAAAGGAATTTCACAGTTTATAAGAGTTTTATAGAATGTCTCTCTTTCTTGTGTGTATCTATTACACTCAAATAGGATATGGTGTATATCTTCCTTGTTGCCACATGTACAGTTTGGGTTTTGTAGAATCCGGATCTTTTGTAAATTACTTTTAGTAGTTGTATGTCCTGACCTAATACGATTTAGTAATACTATCACATTCCGTGAACCTTGAACTTTTGTAAACCAAGGCCTCATTCTATTGAAATTAGCTATCCTCTGATAAAAGCTGCCTGCATTTTGAAATTCACCTTTGCACCATTCAGTCCAGTTTTCCTTCAACTTTTTCTTCACCCTCGGTAGAAGGTCTGTGTACCAGGTTTCCAGCTCCAGTACAGGTTGAATTACCCTAGCTTGTTTTGCATACAAATCTGCCATATCATTTCCTAAATTTTGACAATGTGCTTTAACCCAGGTTAAATGAATTATCTTTCCCCTGCTCCTTAAATTTTGTAAAGTTTTTACACAGTTTATAATGTATGGGGAGCATTTAAATAATAAATCATAATTGGACTGAATTGAATATAATACACTTTTGGAATCCGTTAATATTAATATATTTTTTTCTTGTAATTTGTATGTATAAATTAGTGCTTGGTAAATTGCATAAGCTTCAGCTGTAAAAATGGAAAAATCTTCCGGTAAATGTATCATAATTGATTCCTTCTTCTGTACATCATAAAGAGCACATCCTACATTTTGACTACTTTTTGAACCATCTGTATATATAAAGTAATAATCTTTCCATCTTTCCATGTAATCATATTTTGTATATTGTTCAGGAAAATAAATATCTCTATATTCACAAACAGGAAAATCTAGAGTATATATGGGCTTACTCCTTACTTTCAATAATTTTTGATGATCCTCATAGTACTCATTATATAATTGCACCCATCCTATATCTTCGCAGTTATTAATTTTGCCTGTATCATATAATTCAACCAAGTCGAATAGAATGTCGTTAAACGGATGATTAACTTCTGACATTGTTTTCAACAGATATTTAATAGACATTTCTCTTTTCCTATAACTTAAGTTCCATTCGCATGCTTCCATGTATACAGCAACATTGGGAGTACTCTTCATCAGTCCTAGACACTTTCGTAGAACTTTCCTCTGCATTACTTCCAAAGGTCGAAATACACGTTCCGAAATTGTATTAAATACTATAATCCCGTATTCTATTGTTGGTTTGTAATAGTTTTTGTAAAAATTCATCATGGTACTAGGATGACTTCCCCATTTTGTTGTAGCCATAGAACGAAATACATTGTAAATTACTTCTGCCTTTTTCACTAACATTTTCACATGAGGTTTCCATGTTAATTTACTATCAAATATAACGCCTAAATATTTCACTGAATTTTCTATGGGAATGTGTAACTTTTTTGTGTATTGATTCACATTTTTCGGAGCTCCTTTTTTACTAAATATAATCAACTTTGACTTTTCTGACGATATATTCATAGACCTATTCTCAAGAAATTTCTTTATCTCTATTATTTTAGCTTCCATGTTGGTGACTCCTTTATCTACTTGCTTGATACTCTCATATATACATAAATCATCTGCATATTGTATAAATCCAAATGGCTCAGGACATATTCTTTGAACATCCATTAAATATATATTAAAAAGTAAAGGACTTAAAGGGCTTCCCTGTGGAAGTCCCCTTGTTATCCATCTAGGACCCTCAACTTTATTGTGAAAGTAAAAATATAAACAACGATTTTTTAATAGATTCCAAATTATTTTTAGATGCATATAAGGTATTTTCAGATTTTGTAGAATGTTTAATAATTTATTTATATTTACATTATCATATGCCCCTTTAATATCTAAGAAAGCAGCAATAAGACTACTTTTCCTTTTCATTGTATCATAAATTTTTGATGATAACATTGCCAAGGCATCTGTACACCCCATACCCTTCCTAAATCCAACTTGAAGCCTTGAAAATAATTCCTGTCCCTCTATATGCCAACTTATTCTCTTTAGAATTAATTTTTCAAAAATTTTCCCCAGTACTGAAGACAAAGCTATCGGTCTATAAGATTCTCCTTTATGTGGACTTTTGCCAGGTTTCAATATTGGTAAAATCATTTGAGTGTACCATGATTGCGGTACATTTCCTGAATTCATTATATAGTTGTAGATGTTACAAAGATATATTATACCACATTCCGGCAAATTTTGAATCATCGAGTATGTTATTCCATCTTTTCCTGGAGTTGTGTCCTTGGCTCTAATTATTATGTCTCTTATTTCATCGATCATGATATTGGTGTATAATCCTTGTGAATGTCTATCTTTAGGACTGAAAGAGAAAATTTCATCAGGGGCATCTGCAGGTTCGTGTTTATTATTACATGTTACCTTCATAATAAATTCATCTTTCCAGGTTTCTTTGAGTGGTATTAATCGAGGGGTATGTGGTTTGCGGATTGATTTAAATTTAGCCCACACGGTACTGATACTCTCTTTGTTATTTATGTCTTCACAATACTTTGCCCACGATTGTCTCTTTGTGCTGATATAACATTTCTTGGCCTGCGCTATTGCTTTCTTATAATTAATCCAAGTTTCCTGATTTGGTATTGTTTTATAAACTTTAGTAGCTTCAATTCTCTGTATTTTAAAATTTTGGCAATCTTTATTCCACCAGTGTACTATTGGATACTTTTTTACAACTTCCTCTTTTGCCCTTGTACATGATCTGTCCATAACAATACTAACAGAATCTACAAAATAATCATATGTACTCTTATCAATATTATTTAAATCTGTATTTTTAAATAAGATTGTGAGTAATTTAGAATATTTATTCCAATCAGCTTCGTTAACTTTCCATTTTCTGAGCGGAATAGTGAAAGATCTCACTGAATTAGTATCAGTATAAAAGAAACATGGATAATGGTCACTGGTTCTTTGATCACTGTCTGTTTCCCACTGAAATTGACCACATATATCATCTGACATTAACGTTAAATCTATAGCTGTTGGCCGAGTACCTAATCTTCCTATATACGTAGCAGACTCGTCATTAATTACAGTAAAGTTGTACAAATCCATACATTCTACTAACACTTTCCCCAACTTATCTTCATCCTGATCTCCCCATATTGTGTGATGGCAATTGAAATCCCCTGCTATAATAAAAGGCTTTTCTATGCATTCAAACATTTGCGATAATGTATTTGTCGTTAATTTCTGTGACTCAGCACCTGTAGGAATATATATAGATATAATACTAACCTTTTGGTTCATAAAAGCAATTTTAATTCCTACGACTTCAATTTTGTATGTGTCGTATATAGACAATGTATAATCAAAAGATATAGGTTCAAATGGAATGCTTTCATGAATCATAATTGCAACTCCTTTACTATCATCTTTAATCTTTTCATAAATTATGTGATAATGATTTACTTTAAAATAATTTATGTTTGATGGGTTCACGGAGATTTCCGATAAACATAAAAGTTCAGGTCTATATTCATCTATTAATTTCACCAGATTCTGCTTTCTTGCTTTCAGTGATCTTACATTCCAGTGTACCCCCACGAATGTTCTCCATTATTTTTCCTTCCACACCCTAAGGTGTCTCTCCAAAAATTTCCAAATCCTCAATAATTTTCAGCACCTGGCCATTTATTTGTGAGCATTCTGTTAGTATTTCTTTTATGCTTAATAAGTCAGAATTTTTAGTTAATGTCGCCATAAGTTTCGCCATTAATTGTAACAAATTATACATAAGATCCTTCTGAGATGTTATGTGAGGAAAGTACACGATTTTTTTCTGTTCTTCATTGTTGTTGATTCCGATGTTCACCTCCTGCATGCTTCTATTTGTACTATCCACTTCTTCCTCATTATTCCTTGTCTTAATAACAGTACATGTAGACTTTCCATTTAATTGTTTTTGATTACTTTGTAATTTCTTTAGAGAACCTTTACTTGATTCTCCTTCAGAATTTCCATTATAATTCTTTGTTTGTGAATAGGAATTTAGTCTGAAATTTTTTCCATATTTATTTTCAAATTTGGAATAGTCTCTATGATGTTCTGGAGGAACTCTTTTCCATGACACATTTTCCAACTATGTATCTGATTTCCTTTCACTCCAATCACTTAAGGCTTCAAATCTGTTTTGTATTGTTATGCTATTTCCTACAACACCAGTCTTTCTTGTGTTAATTTCACTTATTTGACTTTTGTTTATATGTTTTTTTATTTGATCAGCATATGAGTTGCCTTGAACAACATAATTGCTTGGAACATTACCTGTTATTACTTTCTCTCTTGCATCTTGCCGGGATAAATTATCATATGCCATAACTCTCATGATTTCTCTTTCCATTTCCCATTTTACACATGACTTATCAGTAGCAACATGTTCTCCTCCGCAATTTAAACACTTCGGAGTTTCATTACAATTTTCATGTTCCTCTCTTCCACATCTAGAACACTTAGCTTTATCCTTGCATATGGCTGCTGAATGTGCGAACCTGTAACATTTCTTACATTGCATCACATTTCTAACTTTAGGAGTAACATCGAAAATGTGACTAACCACTATAATCTGTTTAGGCATTTCTTGAGATCTAAACGTGATTGATATTAGCTTAGTAGGAACAAAATAATATGAACCATCATCTCTTCGAATTCTCTTTTTCATTCTTTCCACTGATATTACTGTCGGGTCTTCAATACTTTCCTTAATTTCCTCCTCTTCAAATTCAGTGGGTACACCATATATCAATCCTTCCTTCACCAATAAGGATTCTGGAATGAACACATCAATATTATTTTCTTTATGAAAATGCATATTTTTCATGAAATTGTTAGCTTCATTCCTGGTGTAAAAATAAATCTTTGCTCTATATAAGCCACTTGGTTGGATATATCTGACCCTTATATCTTTCTTTCGTAATTCATTGCCTATTTTCATAGAGTTAAATTTCTTTTCTACACCTTTTGTACTAGTCATTATTACTAAATATGGCCCATTATGTGTATCATAATACATTTTATAGTTGTCTACATTATTTTCTCTTCGACCTTCTCCAAACGTGTTTACTTTATCTCTATTATCTAACCTGTCTATCCTTACCGCTTTTGCTGGAACTTGATCATCTTCAGAAGATCTGACTCTTTTAGCTTGTTTTCTAGATGTTTCTTCTATAATGTTATCTTCTATAACAATTTCATTGTCTTCTACCAAGTTCGTTATAATTTCTACTTGATTATTAAGTTCCATATAACCTATGGCATCCGCCATGACGTTAACAAGAACTGCCTTATGCAAATCACATTAATGTGTATATTTCCTTTTACCGTAGATTTAAACTTCAACTTAAAAAGTATATGGGATTAACTCAATTCCAGTCACAAAATTCTCTCTTTATAAACAGTACTCACTTAATTAACAACTATTAATATTACCACAATATTACACAAACAGCTCAGTTTCCATCAACCACAGGCTATATCTCATATAATGTAGTATAATCACATATTATTCTTGTAAAATTAAATGTCAAATGAAAGTGGATAATTAGTATCACCTAGAAGTAGGCTGCAATGTTCTATATCTTCTCATGTTATATTTTTTGTGATTTTGATATAATACCAGAGTAAGACCCAATTTTTTTTTTACAATTTTTGGCTATATATTTTGTATTTGTAAAATCTATTAATGTAATATTGTATTGTAATGTAAGTATTGACATGTCCTATATTACCATGTACTGTAATTTGTACACACCGGTAGTCCTTGGACGCAAATAAACTAAACTAAACTAAACTAAACTCCCTATACATCTATAAGGCCATAACGTTTGTTCTAAATACTGGAAGTATGACTAAAAATAACCAATTAAACAACCACAATACAAGGGGAAAGATAATTATTACCAGAACCAACACAGACTCAATATCTCAAAACAATCACCAATGAATGCCGGAAAAATATTCTACAACCAGCTACCTCATGACATAAAACTGATATCTCCAAAAGATAAACAAATACAAACAAAAAAAAATATTTGACAGAGAGAGCTCTCTACAGTATCAGAGAATTCATGGAACAAGACAATACAAGGCCAATGTACTAAAAAATATGTATTTTAATTGTATTCTTATTTCAATCATGCAACAATGATAATGTGTTTTTATTTTTATTGAAGTGTAATGACGTGTATTTTTTAATTTTTACTTTGGTGTAGTGATGTAATGTACTACACAATGTTTTTTCTTTTCTGTTATGATGTACTTAACTAATTATTATTTCATTATGTATCTTGACGTTTTCCATGCCCTCTTAATCAAGGGTCAACGGAAGAAAAGAAAATTCAAATTCAAATTCAAAAGAAAGGGTAGTTAGGCGGTAGGTGTCGTTATGTCCATGGTGATGACTTATGAGTCACCAACAGGTTGTCCAGTTTGCTTACCTCGATTGAGGCTTTCAGTCAGTTCAACTTCAACGAAGGCTTACATTCAACATAGGGAAAGCCAAAGGCGCATAACAAAGATAAAGTAAGCAAAAATTGCAGAATAGGCATTTTAGGGACGATTAAGCAAAATAGGCACTCACCTAATAGGCATTTATAGGCAATATAAAAAATGCGTTTTTGGACTAGAAACACCATGAAACGAATTAAAAATATTATAGTCTATTTCTTACTAGACCCGGTGGAGGAGGCACATTGTAGTTCGGATCCAACTTTAAACAAGAGGTGGTCATTTTCGGTCAATCTCCCTCACCTTCATGCCTCGCCCGCACACGCCTCTACCCTCGTCCTCACCCTCACATGCCCTCACGACTCGCCTTTCACCCTCACGGATTTTCCTTGCCCTCGCCCTCACCCTCACGACTCGCCTTTCGCTCTCACACACCCTCACCCTCACGACTCGACTTCATTCTCACCCTCACACGCCCTCACCCTCACGATTTGCCTTTCGCCCTCACCCTCACACACCCTCACCCTCGCCTTTCACCCTCACGACTCGATTTCATCCTCACCCTCACCCTCACGATTTGCCTTTCGCCCTCACCCTCACACGCCCTCACCCTCACGACTCACCAGTCGCCCTCACCCTCATACGCCCTCACCCTCACGACTCGACTTCGCCCTCACCCTCACGACTAGCCTTTCGCCCTCACCCTTACGGATTGACATGGCCCTCACACGCCCTCACCCTCACGGATCGATCTCGCCCTCACCCTCACAAGTCTTCGGAGGGTGAGGGTGAGGTCTGCCCTCATGAGGGTCGCCCTCCGGAGGTGACCACCAGTGGCGTGCGCAGGGGGGGTTGGTGGGGGCAAAACCCCCCATTGGTTTCGTCATTTAAAAAAATTCAAAGCAAAAATAAATTTTATTTCATAAATGTGTTTGAGTACCAAATCGCCAATATTGTAAAATGTTTACATTTGGATATGAGAAATGTATTTGCTTCTTCAATTACTTTTGATAATATTGGAGTTGAGTTACAGCAATGCACAGGCATTCATTCATTCTTTAGTCACTGAAAAGGAAGGAGAATTTCCTTCTCAGTATGGTCAAGAAAAGAGACGTAACCCTTGGAATGCGAACTGAAGGAATCCCTCCTCCCCTTTCTTTCACCCACGATGACCCTCTTAGGAGAATGACCCTCCCTCTCCTGTTACGACAGTGCTGCTAACTTCCCATTTCTTTCTTTCCCCTTCTTATACCATTTATGCCAGCAGAGCAAAGTTCTGTGAGATTTGAATCACTACAATTAGTAGGCAAAGTAAGTCAAAATATATCGCACCTGGATGCATATTTATTTCAAAATATCAATAATTATAATAATAATAATTGTTGCAGGCAGTAGCGAAGCATGGTTTTACTACAGCGCCTTGAATAACGTAGTGTGGAAAACGACCCAAGAAACTGGTTCCCCGAGACGATGACAAGTAGATGGCAGTGCGATCGACCCAGGTGCTAATTTTGTTATGAAAGTAATGCGGCTTAGTTAGTTTTTGGAATATATTTTGTAGATTTGTTTCTCTAGAAAGGCGGTAAGTGAATTGATGGAAACAGTTATATTTGTGGAGTGATTTGCAGTCACGAAATGGCATTAATTTGGAAAGAAAAGTAAAATAAAATTAATAAATAAATAGCATGCGTAACACAAGAAAGAAACATCGTAATGTGATTCCGGACGTCAGGTCTTGGACTGTGTATTAGAGTTTATTTTTCTATGTTATTAGAATATAAATAGTATCCTGAGAGATATTTCATACCGAGGCGACAAACCTCAAATGTCGCTTGAAAGCGAGCAGTCGGAAATCAATGCAGCCTTTCGAACCGTAGGGACAAAAGCTCTGACTGCACCGTTTCCTCAAGGAGATTTTACACCAAAGCGACACGCGACAAACGATACGAGGATTTCACACCAAAGCGATACGGGTCATTCGGTCCAAGGCAACTTTCATACCGAAGTGACACATGTTGCTTGGAAAGGAGCCAATCAAGAGCAACATTTCACATCGTAGCGGCATGACGGGAAGCACAGGCCAGCGTTCGGTTGGTGAAATCCTCAAGCGATAAGTGTCGCGTGCCGCTTGTCGCTTTGGTGTGCAATCTCACTAACGCAAGACACTCATTGCATCGCGTATGCGCGAACAACAAACCACGGCAACATGTTGCAAGCTTTTGAGGAAATGGCCCAGTTTGAGCGACGCAGAAGCGACAAAGCGACACGTGTGACTTATCGTGTCTCCTAGATCTGTTGTTGTATTGTGCGGTTCATCGTGTCGCCTATCTGTTGTTCGCAAGCAACGCTTGCTAATAGACTGAAGGCACCATGTCGCTTGTCACTTAGTTGGGAACTCCCCCTGTAGCGCGTCGCTTCGGTCTCAGCACCCTTCCTTTAAGGAGCTTTCCTACCGAAGTAACAAGTAGCACGCGAATACGCCATATGAACGTGTCGTTTGCTGTTTGGACCCTCATGTGCAATGAATGCTATTTTACAGTCTGGAAGTGTGTGTCACTAGTGTGACAGTGTGAACATCCCGTGTCGCTTGTCCCATTGGTTTGAAAGTTTCCTTACACTCATGTCGATGGCACTAAGAAAGTTTTGTGGGGTTCCCCTTGTCGTTTCATGGAATCATCATTATCATCATCGCCGCGATTAGTTTAAAGCGGAAGAAAAGAGACAGTACATATCAAAAATACAAATGCCTCAGTGTGTATATCTATAAAAGAAATGATGATGGTGATAATAATAATGAACCTAATTCATACACAAAAATTTAGTTGCCAAGAGCATTCCACGCGTATTTTTTCTCCCGTATTATTAACGAAAGTATGACGATAACAGGACGTGTTCGACTGTCTAGAATGTTCGTTAATATCTTCGCGACCACTGTACCAAATATCATAGCAATTATCACATTCATAGAAATGCTTCATGAACAGAATCAGACGTTGCAGCGAAAACTCCATTTACTTCCATTATAAGCAGTCGAACACCAAGCACCGGGGTCAACACCAGCGCCTCTAGCGGATCATTTTCGAGTGGAACCAGCCAGAGAGCGCAGAAGCATGCCGTTTTCCACACTACGTTATTCTAGGCGCTGTAGTTTTACGAAGGAGGCAAGCGATGTTTTGTACAATAGCATGCCGGGAGGAAGGGAGGGGTGAGGGATGCGTTATATAGCCCAACTGGCCCAGTCAGTTTCATAAACAAAATAAAAACAATTAATATGCCAAAATATTATACGATTTACTCTTGTGCTCTTTACAAATTAGATATTTTTTTCTCAACCAATTTCCAGCCTTCAGTTTATTAAGTTTTCTTGTAACATTTGTGAAAGATCTCACTTGAATTTCTGCGTAAATAATTTAGCAGTTGCCAACACTACTGACACTGATACTACTGGTTGCTGTCAACACTGGTGACGTAATTTGAGCTGGACCAAGCTGGATGTATGGTTCAGACATTCGACTTCCCGGACCCACAAACACTCGCCCCGTATCTTTGTCCCAAGTCCTAGTGTTCACTGGGGTTGTAGCGAGTTGCAGTCTGCAAGGTAGCAAGTCGAAGTGGTCGTGTTGTGTGTTACGTTTCTGCGTGTGTAATAGATTTTTGACGTGAAACTAAAGATGGATAGAGAAAAGAGGAGAAGTACATTATTAGATATTTCCAAAATAAACACAAAATGGAAGTTGAAGCTTCACCTTCCGCAAATAGAACGTCAGAAAAGGTCGATTTAAGTTCAGAGGAATTCCATCCGAATTGCGAGAGTGAAACGTGCGAACTTTCAGACTCTGATATTCAACAAGAAGGCATAACAGAAGATATTGGAAACCTTGTTGCAAAATTATGTCAAGGAACTCTCGAGATAATTATTTGATAGCACATATATCCATAGGCGGATTTAGAATTGTTTTTCTGGGAGGGCACAGCATGTGCTGTAAGCATACAAACGTGTGTGTGCAGGGGAGGGGGGTGCCCGCGTGTGTATGTCTGGAAGACGTGTGTAGGATGTCACCCTATATCACCAATAAACTTTCACAGGGCGAGAGAACATGAAGATGAACAAGTTTCCTCAATGATTTCAGGGGCCTCACCGATGGTGGTGTAATCAAAGAGGTCCTGGGTTTGATCCCCTGTGAAGGTGCATTGCACAGTGGTACGTATCCCGATTTAAACTTTAAGTCCAGTCCCGATTAACGTATCGGAATATAAAATGGACTTTAAAACAATTTACTTTTTGTTTTGTTCACGAACCCTCGAAAAACGATATTACTATCTTATAGATCCACGAAGGCATTTGAAACCCTAGCGTCGGAGCAGTGGCACTACTTTAGTGTCGCTAGTTAAAGCCACGGGGAAGCCTGTGGTTCACGTATTTTCCGAGGTCCCAGAAAGCTTGGTGCTACTCTATATGTATGCAACCACATTATAAAATCACGGTTGCCATGGACAGTTTTATTATTTTGTAGGAAAGGGATACAATTTGTATTACGACACGGGATAGACTAGGTAGGCATCCTATGAACTGTAAATATTCCTTACAAATCTTCTGAATATTTCTCTTGTACAAACGCAACAAATACAATAAGTAATATGTGTGTGCAGTAATAAATTCATTTTCTGAAAGCATCTTTTCTGGCATCAGTGGTCGAAGTAGGGGATGCTGCCTCCGGTTAAGAAAGTTGCACAAAGCATACCCCAAATTAGAATAATTTGCATATTGAGCATCCTCCACCTACTGTATTGTCTCCATCTCCATGTTGATCCATTAAGGGATGTACCCCCTCGTATCTCCAAAATCGATCAAATATCCCCTCCCTTTTCGGCTAGGAATTTCCATTTCGAGCACTGTCTGGCAAGATTTTTCGGGCTCAGTGACAGATCCTGCGGTGCGGTACTGGGCTTCGGAGTGGAAGGGGGGGGAGTGGCCCCTTCAACAGTTGGTTTCGCAGTTCCATAACGTTAACAACATACAAAATTCATCTCCATAGACCTAACATGAAAATGAATATGACATATTAATGACACTGTAGTAGAAAATGTTAATTACTGAAAGGGTTCGTATTTGTTTGTCGACTGTCAAACAAATGTTTTGACCAATAATATAATAATACAATGCCAAAAATGTACACAATATTTAGCAAAATCATCTCCACAACAAGTACAATGTTCATTAAATTGATGTTTTATATCCACTTTATGCACAATGAGGCTAATCGGAACTGGACCTAAAGTTTAAAGTGAGATCCGAACCACTATGTGCCTTCATCGGGTATCGAACCCGGGACACCTTGATTACAAGGCGACGACGCTCCCACTGAAATGAGACTGTGGTATCGTCATCTTGCAGCAATGCAAACACGTCCAGTAAATGCTCTTGAAGCAATTGATATGTGCAGTGAAGTAATATTTCCCTGGGTAAACACACGTTTGCGCATATTATGTACAATCCCGGTAACAACAACATCCAATGAGAAATCATTCTCAACTTTGAGGCGGTTGAAGACCTATCTTCGAAATACCATTTGCGAAGAAAGATTAAATGGGTTAGCTGCTCTGAACATTCGCCGGGATATAAAAGTTACTTGTGACGAACTTACTTGTTACTTGTCAGAACTCGCACAGAAACCTCGATGCCTAAATTTCAGAATTTAAATTGTTGAACTGTGGTACCTTATTTATTACTGTCTTTAAGACATCAAGTAGTCTTAATCTCTTTAATGTTGTTACAATGTTGAGTGTACATATTTTTTGTTTAAAAATTATATTTGAGCAATTAAATATAAAATATTAATAATTTGGAAATATTCAAGCAGGTGCTTATATGATGCAATAAAAATATGTAGCATCCATAGCAAATACATTGATTGCGTTCATTGGGGTAAAATTCAAGTATATTAATTATCTAATTTATTACAAGAAATTTGACCTGTGAACTAGAAAATGTGTTGGATTCATACCCCCCCCCCCTTACGAAAATCCTGGGCACGCGCCTGGTGACCACCTCTGCCCCCAGCTCGGCCGAGATCAAGGAAGTGTGGGGTCGTAACCCCACACCCCCATACGCTTTCATGGCGTGGTGCAAGGCACAGGGGAGCACTTTATTTTTTACTTTAGGGGCTAGGTATACTTTCTTTCTTAGTAGTCAGTCCTCATTTTGCCATCTTTTCCTGCCTTTTACCGGGCCAAAGGTGGCTTATAATCCCCCTTGGGCACGCCACTGACTCTTACTATGTGGTTCGTGAAAACCATAACCCTCTTTCGTGGTGCAAAAGTAGTATTTCTGCCCCTCCCCGCCCCCATGCTTAAGAGGGTTGGAATTACTACCACAACACTTTTTCCTTGTCTTCTTCTAATACGTAGCGTAAAAGGTAGGCATGCGCATGTGCTAGTGCAACGTCATAACAATGACGTCAGACTTGAACTTAAATGTGGATCTTGAATCTTAAGGGCCAAACAACACGATTCAGGAGCTCTTGTTTTAAATGGCGGCGTAGCAACATCATTACTTAAAAACTTGAACGAAGAAAGAAGTAATTTATTGCGAAAGACTGCCCTCCAAAAATAGGCACAATAAAATTGGAAATAAATAATTTAAAACTAAAGATTGCCTCACATTCGGTACATTTTAAAATTGTATCAGAATTCTTAGGTGACAGATTAATCAACACACTTGAGCAACAAACTGTTGTGGCAGCAATACATTCAAACCTCTCCTGCAACAAAGTGTTGTGGCAGCAATACATTCAAACCTCTCCTGCAACGAAGTGTTGTGGCAGCAATACATATCCGTTTCGTATCATTCCCACTAAATGCTTGCCACATGTCGAGAAATATTTCATTTTAAACTTTATTTCTACATATTTTCAAGGAGTTCTGCCACTATTTTGTGAAATAATGGTTAAATTTTAAAGAGCGTCTCCCATCAACCCAGAGTGTTGTGGCAGCAATGCATACTCGTTTCTTATCTTTTCCACAACATACATGCCATATGTTTTGAAATATCAGGTTTAAATTTCATATCTACACTCTTCAATGATTTCCGTCATTTCTTTTATTTTTCTATGTCGGATAAAATTTAATTTTAAAAACGTCTTCCTTCAAACCGCTCCTACAATGAAGTGTTGTGGCAGCAATACCCTATCCGTTTCGTATCTTTCAAAACTAAATGCATGCCACATGAAGAAAATATTTTATTTAAACATAATTTCTGCTTTTAAATGGATTTTCTCAAGGAATTATGCCATCAATTTGTGGAATAACGAATATTTACAAAGAGCGGCTTCCTTCAGACCACTTCAGCAACAAACTGTTGTGGCAGCAATACATTCAAACCTCTCCTGCAACAAACTGTTGTGGCAGCAATACATACACGTTTCGTATCATTCCCACTAAATGCCTGCCACATGTGGAGAAATATATCATTTTAAACTTTATTTCTACATATTTTCAAGGAGTTCTGCCATTATTTTGTGAAATAATGGTTAATTTTTAAAGAGCGTCTCCCTTCAACGCAGAGTGTTGTGGCAGCAATTCATACTCGTTTCTTATATTTTCCACAACATACATGCCATATGTTTGAAATATATTTTTTAAATTTCATATCTACACTCTTTAATCATTTCCGTCATTTTTCTTTTTTTGTCAGATAAAATTTAATTTTTAAAACGTCTCCCTTCAACCCGCTCCTACAATGAAGTGTTGTGGCAGCATTACCCTATCCGTTTCGTATCTTTCAAAACTAAATGCATGCCACATGAAGAATATATTTTATTTAAACGTAATTTCTGCTTTTAAATGTATTTTCTCAAGGAATTATGCCATCAATTTGTGGAATTAACGAACATTTACAAAGAGCGGCTTCCTTCAGACCACTTCAGCAACAAACTGTTGTGGCAGCAATACATTCAAACCTCTCCTGCAACAAACTGTTGTGGCAGCAATACATTCAAACCTCTCCTTCAACAAACTGTTGTGGCAGCAATACATTCAAACCTCTCCTGCAACAAAGTGTTGTGGCAGCAATACATTCAAACCTCTCCTGCAACGAAGTGTTGTGGCAGCAATACATACACGTTTCGTATCATTCCCACTAAATGCTTGCCACATGTCGAGAAATATTTCATTTTAAACTTTATTTCTACATATTTTCAAGGAGTTCTGCCACTATTTTGTGAAATAATGGTTAAATTTTAAAGAGCGTTTCCCATCAACCCAGAGTGTTGTGGCAGCAATGCATACTCGTTTCTTATCTTTTCCACAACATACATGCCATATGTTTTGAAATATCAGGTTTAAATTTCATATCTACACTCTTCAATGATTTCCGTCATTTCTTTTATTTTTCTATGTCGGATAAAATTTAATTTTAAAAACGTCTTCCTTCAAACCGCTCCTACAATGAAGTGTTGTGGCAGCAATACCCTATCCGTTTCGTATCTTTCAAAACTAAATGCATGCCACATGAAGAAAATATTTTATTTAAACATAATATCTGCTTTTAAATGGATTTTCTCAAGGAATTATGCAACGAAGTGTTGTGGCAGCAATACATACACGTTTCGTATCATTCCCACTAAATGCTTGCCACATGTCGAGAAATATTTCATTTTAAACTTTATTTCTACATATTTTCAAGGAGTTCTGCCACTATTTTGTGAAATAATGGTTAAATTTTAAAGAGCGTCTCCCATCATCCCAGAGTGTTGTGGCAGCAATGCATACTCGTTTCTTATCTTTTCCACAACATACATGCCATATGTTTTGAAATATCAGGTTTAAATTTCATATCTACACTCTTCAATGATTTCCGTCATTTCTTTTATTTTTCTATGTCGGATAAAATTTAATTTTAAAAACGTCTTCCTTCAAACCGCTCCTACAATGAAGTGTTGTGGCAGCAATACCCTATCCGTTTCGTATCTTTCAAAACTAAATACATGCCACATGAAGAAAATATTTTATTTAAACATAATTTCTGCTTTTAAATGGATTTTCTCAAGGAATTATGCCATCAATTTGTGGAATAACGAATATTTACAAAGAGCGGCTTCCTTCAGACCACTTCAGCAACAAACTGTTGTGGCAGCAATACATTCAAACCTCTCCTGCAACAAACTGTTGTGGCAGCAATACATTCAAACCTCTCCTGCAACAAAGTGTTGTGGCAGCAATACATTCAAACCTCTCCTGCAACGAAATGTTGTGGCAGCAATACATACACGTTTCGTATCATTCCCACTAAATGCTTGCCACATGTCGAGAAATATTTCATTTTAAACTTTATTTCTACATATTTTCAAGGAGTTCTGCCACTATTTTGTGAAATAATGGTTACATTTTAAAGAGCGTCTCCCATCATCCCAGAGTGTTGTGGCAGCAATGCATACTCGTTTCTTATCTTTTCCACAACATACATGCCATATGTTTTGAAATATCAGGTTTAAATTTCATATCTACACTCTTCAATGATTTCCGTCATTTCTTTTATTTTTCTATGTCGGATAAAATTTAATTTTAAAAACGTCTTCCTTCAAACCGCTCCTACAATGAAGTGTTGTGGCAGCAATACCCTATCCGTTTCGTATCTTTCAAAACTAAATGCATGCCACATGAAGAAAATATTTTATTTAAACATAATTTCTGCTTTTAAATGGATTTTCTCAAGGAATTATGCCATCAATTTGTGGAATAACGAATATTTACAAAGAGCGGCTTCCTTCAGACCACTTCAGCAACAAACTGTTGTGGCAGCAATACATTCAAACCTCTCCTGCAACAAACTGTTGTGGCAGCAATACATTCAAACCTCTCCTGCAACAAAGTGTTGTGGCAGCAATACATTCAAACCTCTCCTGCAACGAAGTGTTGTGGCAGCAATACATACACGTTTCGTATCATTCCCACTAAATGCTTGCCACATGTCGAGAAATATTTCATTTTAAACTTTATTTCTACATATTTTCAAGGAGTTCTGCCACTATTTTGTGAAATAATGGTTACATTTTAAAGAGCGTTTCCCATCAACCCAGAGTGTTGTGGCAGCAATGCATACTCGTTTCTTATCTTTTCCACAACATACATGCCATATGTTTTGAAATATCAGGTTTAAATTTCATATCTACACTCTTCAATGATTTCCGTCATTTCTTTTATTTTTCTATGTCGGATAAAATTTAATTTTAAAAACGTCTTCCTTCAAACCGCTCCTACAATGAAGTGTTGTGGCAGCAATACCCTATCCGTTTCGTATCTTTCAAAACTAAATGCATGCCACATGAAGAAAATATTTTATTTAAACATAATATCTGCTTTTAAATGGATTTTCTCAAGGAATTATGCAACGAAGTGTTGTGGCAGCAATACATACACGTTTCGTATCATTCCCACTAAATGCTTGCCACATGTCGAGAAATATTTCATTTTAAACTTTATTTCTACATATTTTCAAGGAGTTCTGCCACTATTTTGTGAAATAATGGTTACATTTTAAAGAGCGTTTCCCATCAACCCAGAGTGTTGTGGCAGCAATGCATACTCGTTTCTTATCTTTTCCACAACATACATGCCATATGTTTTGAAATATCAGGTTTAAATTTCATATCTACACTCTTCAATGATTTCCGTCATTTCTTTTATTTTTCTATGTCGGATAAAATTTAATTTTAAAAACGTCTTCCTTCAAACCGCTCCTACAATGAAGTGTTGTGGCAGCAATACCCTATCCGTTTCGTATCTTTCAAAACTAAATGCATGCCACATGAAAAAAATATTTTATTTAAACATAATTTCTGCTTTTAAATGGATTTTCTCAAGGAATTATGCCATCAATTTGTGGAATAACGAATATTTACAAAGAGCGGCTTCCTTCAGACCACTTCAGCAACAAACTGTTGTGGCAGCAATACATTCAAACCTCTCCTGCAACAAAGTGTTGTGGCAGCAATACATTCAAACCTCTCCTGCAACGAAGTGTTGTGGCAGCAATACATACACGTTTCGTATCATTCCCACTAAATGCTTGCCACATGTCGAGAAATATTTCATTTTAAACTTTATTTCTACATATTTTCAAGGAGTTCTGCCACTATTTTGTGAAATAATGGTTATTTTAAAGAGCGTCTCCCATCATCCCAGAGTGTTGTGGCAGCAATGCATACTCGTTTCTTATCTTTTCCACAACATACATGCCATATGTTTTGAAATATCAGGTTTAAATTTCATATCTACACTCTTCAATGATTTCCGTCATTTCTTTTATTTTTCTATGTCGGATAAAATTTAATTTTAAAAACGTCTTCCTTCAAACCGCTCCTACAATGAAGTGTTGTGGCAGCAATACCCTATCCGTTTCGTATCTTTCAAAACTAAATGCATGCCACATGAAAAAAATATTTTATTTAAACATAATTTCTGCTTTTAAATGGATTTTCTCAAGGAATTATGCCATCAATTTGTGGAATAACGAATATTTACAAAGAGCGGCTTCCTTCAGACCACTTCAGCAACAAACTGTTGTGGCAGCAATACATTCAAACCTCTCCTGCAACAAAGTGTTGTGGCAGCAATACATTCAAACCTCTCCTGCAACGAAGTGTTGTGGCAGCAATACACAGTGGCGCAGGAACGGGGGGGTACAGGGGTACATTGTACCCCCGCAAATTTTTGAAGGGGGGTACTGTACCCCCCTAAATCCGTAAATCGAGTTGTACCCCCTGTACCCCCCTTTGGTAATTTGACAGCAGATGCAAGGTGCTACTGTTTAAAATTACCTATTATCAATTCGCCCAAAAAAAAATGTATTATTGTTTATAAATTTTAAGCATTATAGTCCTTACCACAGAAATTCAAAACATTTAATTGTAAACTTATTATACTACATCGTGCTTGCTACTAGTTAGTTCATTGACCTAAGTTCTTGGAAACCTCTTTAAGGAGATGAAAATTGTTTTAAAAAAGTGTGGAACGATGGAATCAGATTGACTCTCAGACAATTACGCTGCAGACGATTGCTGCTTTGTGTAAGGGGGGGGTACACATTTCTAAAGCAGTGGTCGCGTCGATTTGAAGATAAGATACAAATCTTCATCAGAAGAGTATATGACTGACCTCATTTTCTTTTGAATATTTATAATGGAATTTTCCGAAACGGAACACTTACACGAACGAGACGAGACACAACATACCAACTTGGGGGTGGGGGGGGGATACAATACACTCCTGTACCTCACCCATATTTTTCATAAATTTGTTAGAGGGTGTTGGGAAAACTATACTTAAACCTATATATTAAGATATATATATTTTTTTAAAAAATAGAGTGCCGATTAGCCTATCTGAGAATGAGGTGAATTTGGAATAAGTTTTCATAACTTCAGAGTGGAAACCGAAAGAAAAATAAGCACAAACAAGAACGAGAAGGACCTCACCACATAGACGAGATGAGGCTGTGACAATTCTCGACTCATCGCATCGCGATATCATTCCTAGGTGAAATGAAATCTTTCCTAGACATTTAAACAGGGTGCAATTTGCGATTTTATGAGAGGGGGGACTATTTTTTACCTATGTATTAGGTATACTTATAATTGGACATTAATTGCTTAAAATCTAATTGTGATATCGAATGCAAAACAAACACAACGCCATTTTATGTTAAACCCTAAAGTCAAATTGTAAGAAAATTACATTAGTCAGATGAATGCACGAGATAAATGAGACTCACTGCAGGTTCTATTGGTAGATTTTGGATTGGATTTACAAGGTCTCTGGGAGTAAGATGGGAATATTTGATTGATTGATTTGGTTTATTTTACTTCGCATTTCTGCCACTTTTGACTAATCGCGAAGATGAGGATGAGTGATGATGATATGATGAAATTGATGGACACTCAAAAGTAACACCCATAGGCAGGCCAGGATTCGAACCTGGGACCTCAGGCGTCATAGCGCGCTACGCTAACCTCTCCGGCACGGAGTCCGGCGAGGTGGGAATGTGTTTTGAATTTTCTTTGTAGATGCGAAAATATTTAACTGTGACATGCTTTTGCTTACATTAAAGTTTACCTTTTCACATAAACGAGAAATTGACATGTCACCCTAAAACACACGCATGTATCTGCATTTAATACCACTACATACGAAAATAGTCCTTGGCCGGCTCTTCACATTGTCCACCAATAATTGAAAAGAAATAATAAACTTTTGAGAGTGTTGCTTTTCTTGCTACTTCTGGGAGCTGAAGAATTTCGGTTTCGTAAATGTACCGAATGATATTACCTTCAGTACTTGAAGAGCGTCATTAGGTACAGCTAATTATATTACAAATAAATGATTTGTCAAATTTTTCACAAATATTTCAAAGTTAGACTTCTTACGAATTGATTGGGAACCATCTGAACTCATTTTCTTCTTTTTTAATACAACGCCCTATAGATGTCTGAGAAAATACCAAATACATGGCTTGTAAAAGGCATTGGATGTGGTACACATCTGCCATAAATTGTTTAAAGATATTTTTATGCGTAGCTATGGGACTTTTAAAATTAGAATGAACGGAACTGAAGTGGAACTCTACAAATGTAGTTTCTATATCCAGTGGGTGGGAGATACATAGCAATGGCGCCGACTAGCGTAGATGTGTGTGTATCTGCTCCTACAAATTTACGTATAAAGTGTGATGATAAATGTGCAAAATGTAAGAGGGTAGTAAAAAACGGCATTTTGTGTGATTCTTGTGATAAGTGGCTGCATTTTAGATGTGGAAATGTCCCGAAAGATGAAGGAATTGAAGAAAATACTGAATGGTTTTGTCCCCAGTGCATCAAAGATGGCGGCCACACTATCTCCCCAAAGGACAATGAAGATCATGATGGTTCAACTCTTCTAGAAATTGTTAAAATACTTGAAAGTGATATTTTGGAACTAAAAAATGAAAATCAAATGCTGAGAAACAAACTAGAAACCATCGAAAAAAGAAACAAAAGTAATGACTCCACCCATACATGGACACAAGTTGTGAAGCATGGCAGAAAATCGAGCAAAAGCAACGAAACTGTAAATTTCATAAACAAGAATAGATTCAGCATCTTGCAGGAACTCCCAGTGGAAGACATGTGTACAGTGAAAGATACAGACAATCTTTGTAAATATGCCTCAGCAGTAAATCCAACTAAAATTGAGAAGAGAAATAGGCAAAAACCTAGTCATCTGAAAGTGCACATTTTTGCAGACAGTCACGGCAGAGGTCTAGCAGGTGTAATGAAGAAACAACTAGGTGAAATTCCAGTCGATGGTGTTATCAAGCCTGGAGCAAAAATACAAGAGATCGTAAGTGGCATAAAACCTGTAAATTTGGAAAAAAAGTGTGTAGTTATCATGGCTGGTGCAAACAATGTGGCCTGCAACGAAGGACAGGATGTTGCAGAAACACTGGAAGAGAAACTGAATGATCTGGCCATGTCGAAAGTGATTGTTGTAAATATACCTCATAGATATGATCTGCGGTCTGACTCGTGTGTAAATATTGCAGTACATAATACAAACAGGAAAATCAAATATTTGTGTAAAAAGTATAAGAATGTAGAAATGTTAGATATAAGTAGGTTAGGGAATGATAAACACACAAACCATGGTTTGCATTTAAATTGGTCAGGTAAGCAGGGGGTATGTGATCAATTATGTACGATAATTAAAAATCATAGTGCAAATCAAAGTAAAAGCTCCAAACCTATCGAGCTGAAATGGCAAGAAACGGAACCAAAGCAGGGAAACTTTCTGCCCCACCCGGCCTCATAAGCAAAGACAGGCCCTCATTGAGTCGGGTGGTGGACAATCCAATTCATAATTATGATGCGAGATTAATCCACGAAAATATTCAAACACGATTATTACGGCAAGCCAAGTTAGGGATACCACCTTGTAATGGAAATGATATCTTACTACTGCATCTGAACATTAGATCCATTAGAAATAAATTAGATGAACTAGAAATATTAATGGGGGGAATAAATAACTGTATTTTAAGCATAAACGAACACTGGCTACGGGATGAAGAATTGCAAATATATGTACCTCCAGGTTTCAGGTTAATTACTGGCTATTGCAGATCAAATATGAATCATGGTGGTGTATCACTATATATCAGTGACAACCTAGATACCAGCTTTAAAATCTTAGATGTTAGTCAGTTTTGCATAGAATGGTGTTTTGAAGTGGCTGCTTTGTCACTGCCAAATTTAAGAACAATTGTTATCTCGGTGTACAGAGCACCTGAAAGTAATGTAGAATTTTTTATCGAGTGTGTGCAAAATATTATTTCGTACCTAGACAAAAACTTTAACAAACATAAAATAATTATTCTTGGAGACATCAATTTTGACATTCGAAACAGTACCCCTAAGCAAATACATCTTCTAAATATTTTAAAATCTTTCAACTATTACTGCGCAAACAATAGGCCAACAAGACTAGACTCTTGTCTAGATAACATTTTAACAAACCTAGATAAATACTGCTATGAGATAGGGATATTCAATACATTTTATTTAACGGACCACAAAGGCTTATGGTTAAAATTGAACAATAATATACCTCTGAATACTATACATAAACAAATTAAATATGTTAGACTAATTAATGATAACAGACTGAATATACTAAGAAACAAATTAAAAGACGTTGATTGGATTCATTTAATTTTCTCAAGTGCAAATGTCGATGCATCATTTGAGAAATTTATGAGTACCATCTCTGATATATGTAACGACTGCTGTCCTAGAGTTCAAAAAAAGGAGAAACCAATTAAAGCTAAACGCGAACAAAGACACTTAGGTCAATGGTATAATCCACACTTGAGTAAATTAAAAATCTTGCTTATGATGTATTATAATGGATTTAAAAATGGTAACGCAGATAAGAACAAATATATCAAATTAAGAAATATTTACAGATCAGAAATTAGAAAAGCTAAATGCACAGCAAATGATAAATTTATTAATAACTCCAATAATAAATGCAAAGCAGCTTGGAATGTCATTAAGGCAGAATTAGGCAGAGGGAAACCAGGAAGAAAAGAAAATGTTCCGATTACTCCAAGCGAATTTAATGATTTCTTTGTCAGGGTAGGTAACAAATTAGATACAAACCACAATTCTATGAATCAATTTGATTATGAATATAATAATCTCATGTCACAAGACATCGGTAACATTTTGACTGACTTCCGGTGGCATGAGACCCAACCTGCTGATATTTTAAAAGCAGCACAAAAACTAAATAATTCAAAATCGGAAGACTTTTATGGAATGTCGAACATTATTTTAAAAAGAATCATTGATATTCTACAGTACCCACTTTGCATTCTCATAAACTGGATGATGTATTGTGGGCACTTTCCTTCCTGCCTCAAGCTCTCGGTCGTCATACCCGTGTATAAAAAGGGTGATAAATCGAGCCCCGACAATTACCGTCCTATATCACTTGTTCCCATTGTCTCCAAAATTATAGAACACTGTTTATATAATCAACTTGATAGCTATTTCACAAATAATAATTTATATACAAGTGCACAATATGGTTTCAGAGCCCATCTATCCACTGTGAAAGCGAATGAAACCATTGTTTCCACAGTGTTAGATGCATTTGAATCCAAACTTTCTGTAAGTGCAACACTTATCGATCTTAGTAAAGCCTTTGACTCTGTTTCCCATCAAATATTAATAAAAAAATTACACTTCTATGGCATCAAAGAAACGGAACTTGCTCTAATAAAATCCTACTTATCAAATAGACAACAAATGGTCACTGTAGACAACATAAAATCAGAATTCTTAAATATAAAAAGTGGAGTTCCGCAAGGTTCTGTCCTCGGCCCATTGTTGTTCAATATTTATATAAATGACTTACCTAATATTATTCCTAATAAGACTGTTTTATATGCAGATGATACCACATTCCTTACGGTGGGCAGTGACAAATTTACAGTTGAGAAGCTTGATAAGGAAATAGAGGAAAGGTCCACTTTTTGGTTTGAAACAAATCAACTTACAATTAATGAAAATAAAACAGAGAAAATATTTTTTACATTAGGAAATGGCCATGAATGGACTTCTGTAAAACTTCTTGGTTTACACTTAGACTCCAAATTATCTTGGGAGTCGCAAACAAATCACCTGTGTTCCAAACTTGCCAGGGTGCTTTTTCTACTTAAAAAGCTTAGAACATGCATTAGCAAGGATTTGTTGCTGCAATCATATTATGCATATTTTCATAGCCTTCTGACTTATGGAATTCTCTTGTGGGGAAACTCATCTGGTGCTGGGGATGTATTTATCTGGCAAAAAAAAGCTTTACGAAGCATGGCAGGAGTCTTTGATCAGTCTGTTTCCTGTAAAAATCTCTTTAAAGAACTAAAGATAATGACTGTGCCAAGCTCATATATATTTACCTGTCTAGTGTATACAAAAGAAAATGTACCTAATTATAACGCAAGACACACTGTGCACAGACACAATACAAGATTCTGTTACAAGCTCGACACACCATCAATCAGATTAAGTAAAACACAAAATAGTTATAAGTATTTAGGAATTAAGTTATACAACATGTTACCAGAAGCTGCTCACAGTGTCTCTCTTAAAAAATTTAAAAGTGTACTTCAACCCTGGTTAAAAGAAAAGGTCTTCTACAATCTAGAAGAATTCGAAATCCATCCCAAAAATGATTTAATATTCTAGAATGTATTGTATTGTTTATTTCCTGTTTTATGAATTATTGCTATGTATATTGCCACTGCCATATTTATATTATTTCACCGTCACTAATATTATAATTGTCTTATGTCTATGTACTCTTACTTTATATATGCATATACTCTCATATTAGTATCTATAACATATTGTAGTTCCATGTAATCCCTCTCTCAATATATAATTATATATTTACATATATACAATAACAAATATGTAACCAATAACTGACGACATCTATTGCATTGTACAATGTCTAACGATGAATAAATATATTGTATTGTATTGTATTGTATTGTATTGATGATTATTCCTGGTTGGGGTTTCTCAAGATCCCCCTCACTCCTGATTTTCCGTTCCGTGAAATCCAAATAAGCCCAGAATGAGGTCCAGAGCTTAGCCTTATATGTTTCAGAATTGTTATCTCATTTTAAATTCTGTTTTTTTTTTTTTTTTTTTTTTTAAAAAAACAACTTAAATTCTAACAAAAACAATTAAAATTATTTATGCATATTTTGCATTAAATAACAGGACATTCGTGTGTGCTGTTCTAAAAGAGAATATTTCTCATGGCTTCACATTATACCTAGGTATCAAGGACGTTTTTGTGGGGTCCAGAGGGTCCGGACCACTCCCCCCGAAAGACTTACCAAGTAGTGAAAGAAATTTATCAAAATATAATTGTTTAGCATTTGTTATACTCAATTTCCATCAATGCCAATACCATGCTTGAACAGCGTAACAATTAAAAGTTAGGGTGCGGCAGAAATATCTCCCGGATTTCATTTGTGAATAACAAAGCAACGATAGATGTTATGCAAAACTTTATTGCACAGTTGGAAAGAACAAGGTTTACCATTTTCTTGCACATTTGCAAAGAACAAAATGTTTCAATTATTTTTTGTCAAAATTGCCACAAGTCACCATTTTGTGTGACATAGTTGACTTTTTTTTTTAAATGATATAGTCCAAATGCCGATCTGCACAGTGTACGCATTTCTGAAGTCTCGCCCTGAAGTTCTGCATTACCCTCCTAGTCATGTCTGGTCGGTATTGCCGCTCTTTCCTGTCTGGTACTATCTTTCAGATCATTGGCTGTCCTCGGCCTTCCTTGGTAAACTTTAGCCTTCAGGTACTCCCACAGAAAGAAGTCGCAGGGTGCGAGCTCGGGGGAACGAGTTGGCCATGGAAGGTGACTTCGAAGTGAGATCAGACGCCCTGGAAACATTTCACGTAGCACGTTCATCGATACGCGTGCTGTGGCACCATCCTGTTGGAACCACACAGCCAATTTGCCACGTTCGTTCGATTGCGGCTGCAGGAAGTTCCGTAACATCCATACATAATGGTCAGGCGTTACATTAACTGCGTGCTGTCTTCCTCAAAAAAGTAGGGGCGTTCATGGAGTTGTCTCGGTATATATGGGAAACAAAATGCTAATCCTTTTTCTTTCCAACTGTGAAATAAAATTTTGCATAACATAGATCGTTGCTTTGTTATTCATGAATTAAATCCGGGAGTTATTTCTGCTGCACCCTGTATCCTCGATGGTTTTCTCCGCTGAACTTATTGGAAGGCAAGGAATTTAGCTCATGCGGCTTTGAAGGATTCCAAAGATTTATGCACACTACTAATGATAAAATATTAATCAGGAACTTTACTTTTCGTTAATTGGATTTAACTCATTTTTTAGTTATTCAATAAATATTCAATTCTTTTTCTATCTGACATTAAATTCCTTGCCAGGACAGTTGATTTTGTGCAAATCTTGGCGATCTTAACTACACGTACGCTAGATAATGTATACTTGCTGTTATATTTCTATTCTTTTACTATCTTTTACCTATTCATGTAATAATAACAATACAATATTAATTAATGTACATATTTAATTAATTAATATATTAATTTCATTAAATATAATTATCCTAATTATTATTATTGGTACACTTGATTGGACACACACACACACACACATTTATATATATGGGAGGCTGAATTTTGTACCCCCCCAAATGAAAAACGTTCCTGCGCCACTGGCAATACATACACGTTTCGTATCATTCCCATTAAATGCTTGCCACATGTCGAGAAATATTTCATTTTAAACTTTATTTCTACATATTTTCAAGGAGTTCTGCCACTATTTTGTGAAATAATGGTTAAATTTTAAAGAGCGTCTCCCATCATCCCAGTGTGTTGTGGCAGCAATGCATACTCGTTTCTTATCTTTTCCACAACATACATGCCATATGTTTTGAAATATCAGGTTTAAATTTCATATCTACACTCTTCAATGATTTCCGTCATTTCTTTTATTTTTCTATGTCGGATAAAATTTAATTTTAAAAACGTCTTCCTTCAAACCGCTCCTACAATGAAGTGTTGTGGCAGCAATACCCTATCCGTTTCGTATCTTTCAAAACTAAATGCATGCCACATGAAGAAAATATTTTATTTAAACATAATTTCTGCTTTTAAATGGATTTTCTCAAGGAATTATGCCATCAATTTGTGGAATTAACGAACATTTACAAAGAGCGGCTTCCTTCAGACCACTTCAGCAACAAACTGTTGTGGCAGCAATACATTCAAACCTCTCCTGCAACAAACTGTTGTGGCAGCAATACATTCAAACCTCTCCTGCAACAAACTGTTGTGGCAGCAATACATTCAAACCTCTCCTGCAACAAAGTGTTGTGGCAGCAATACATTCAAACCTCTCCTGCAACGAAGTGTTGTGGCAGCAATACATACACGTTTCGTATCATTCCCACTAAATGCTTGCCTCATGTCGAGAAATATTTCATTTTAAACTTTATTTCTACATATTTTCAAGGAGTTCTGCCACTATTTTGTGAAATAATGGTTAAATTTTAAAGAGCGTCTCCCATCATCCCAGAGTGTTGTGGCAGCAATGCATACTCGTTTCTTATCTTTTCCACAACATACATGCCATATGTTTTGAAATATCAGGTTTAAATTTCATATCTACACTCTTCAATGATTTCCGTCATTTCTTTTATTTTTCTATGTCGGATAAAATTTAATTTTAAAAACGTCTTCCTTCAAACCGCTCCTACAATGAAGTGTTGTGGCAGCAATACCCTATCCGTTTCGTATCTTTCAAAACTAAATGCATGCCACATGAAAAAAATATTTTATTTAAACATAATTTCTGCTTTTAAATGGATTTTCTCAAGGAATTATGCCATCAATTTGTGGAATAACGAATATTTACAAAGAGCGGCTTCCTTCAGACCACTTCAGCAACAAACTGTTGTGGCAGCAATACATTCAAACCTCTCCTGCAACAAAGTGTTGTGGCAGCAATACATTCAAACCTCTCCTGCAACAAAGTGTTGTGGCAGCAATACATTCAAACCTCTCCTGCAACGAAGTGTTGTGGCAGCAATACATACACGTTTCGTATCATTCCCACTAAATGCCTGCCACATGTGGAGAAATATATCATTTTAAACTTTATTTCTACATATTTTCAAGGAGTTCTGCCATTATTTTGTGAAATAATGGTTAATTTTTAAAGAGCGTCTCCCTTCAACGCAGAGTGTTGTGGCAGCTATTCATACTCGTTTCTTATATTTTCCACAACATACATGCCATATGTTTTGAAATATATTTTTTAAATTTCATATCTACACTCTTTAATGATTTCCGTCATGACTTTTTTGGGGTAAAAATCACCTTTTAAAAGACTGTGTGATAGTTATGCATTATGGTGATTGATAATTACGTGAATACGTCCGTTTTTCTTTAGGGCCAAGCCCCAGAAAATTAGATAATTTTTAAAGAGCATATTTTTTCAAACCACTCCAGCAACAAACTGTTGTGGCAGCAATACATATCCATTTCTTAGTTTTTCTACTAAATGCATGTCACATGGGCAGAAATATTTTATTTAAACTTCATTTCTACATCTCCTAAGGGATTCCTCAAGGAATTCCATAACTATTTTGTGTAATAATGGTAAATTTTATAAAGCTCCTTCCTTCAACCCGAAGTGTTGTGGCAGCAGGTGCATATTTGTCACTTATCTTTCCCACTGCATGCTTGCCGTATGTGAAGAAACCTCTAATTTAATTGTCATTTCTATGCTTTCTAAGCATTTTCACAAAGAATTATGTCATTATTCTCATGGAATAATGAATAGATGTTAAGAAGCACCTTTCTTGAAACCACTCCAGCAACAAAGTGTTGTGTCAGCAGTTTATAACTATGTCTTACCATTCCCATTGCTGAAATTCTACAAAGCCTCATCGAAATGTAATTTCTATCATTACTAAAGATTCTGTCATTATTTTATTGAGTAATTAATGTTTTTAAAGAGTGTCTTCTTTCAAATATGAGTAACAACTATTTTAATAGATATTAGAATGAGCAGCCTAAAAAAAAATCTAGCATATTTTGTATTGCTTCTTGACACTGTTAGCTAGTCGTAAAACTAAAGTCTATACTCAGGGCAAGATTTGAAGCAAAAAACTGTAACAACTGGCATATTAGCCAATTTCATTCATGAAGTTAATGTAGTGCGTATATTCAGTCATGAAATATTTTACTTATCACTGTCAATTCTTAATCCATGTGAACAGGTACTAAAATTTTGGACATGTTAAATAAAGTGCATTTTTTTGTTTTGCAAAAAATTCATTCAATCGTGATGAAATTTTAGTACGGTGTAGGCAGAAAGGTTTTAAACAAAATTCTTAATTATCAGATTTCCAAAGTTTGTAAAAATAATGTTCTTATCAATTTTGCGAAACAACTTTTTCTTAGTATTGGGTGGTTGTACAAATACAATATTGATCTTGTTTGAAGTTGTTAACATCTGTTTTTAAAATCCATTATCATTGTCAATTGACACTGCGAAACTGATTTTATACAGTTTTTATTCATTAAATTAGGCACACACAGGAGATGTACTACATAGATTTTTGAGCAAAAGATGCATGCTTGACCAGGACTCAAACCTGGGTCTCTGGCACACTGTGCCATTGCTCTACAACTGAGCTACCAAGCCAGCCTGGCATCGCCTGAGTTATCGCTGTTGCTGTTTTGCCTGTGTACAGTGTTTCAAAGGCAACAGATCCCATTGCAGTAGCTCTTGCAAAGACGAATACACACAGGTAAAACAGCAAAAAATCAGGTGATGCCAGGCCGGTAGAGCAATTGCATGGTATGCCGGAGACAGGGTTCTTTGAGTCCTGCCTTTTTCACTGAAAAATCTACGTAATTTTTATTCAAGATGTAGTCACGGACACTGCCGGCTTGTAACGATTCCATTGAAAGTCTATGTATTCATTACAAGGCAGCAGTATCCGTGACTGTACATGTAACATTGTAATACCACTCACAGTGACCCCCGCAGTTTTAACAACCCAATCTATAATGGCACCAAGGCAGCCAAACACAAACATAGAACTTCTTGTGGACATACCTAGGTAGCACATGAAATGTAAACTCCGTTAAATTATCCAGTTACACCCCCTCTCACTTAATCTTGATGAATGTACAGAACCACTAAGGTTTCTTGGCAATTATATTCTTATATGACAGAAAATTTAATGATGTTTATAATTGAACTTTTGTAAGAGGTGCGCATCATTCTTTTCCCTTTAACATAAATTATAATCTACTGTGCTGTCATTCATTGTTAATAATGTGCAGTAAACTTGTGCATGAAACAGTATGTAATTGAGATATTTGTTGAAAATATGTGCATTTGTCACTATTTAAAAAAATATTAATTAAGTACTTACATACATGACTGAAGTGTGCCACTTGTCAAGTTACACAAACAAGCTCCTGTGACCAAGTATTTCCCTGCAGAGACCTTCACATAGATTAGCCTTTGTCAGAAAAGTAACAGGAGTGATTTTTTTTTCAAACTATGATACTGAAAGATGCACAATGGATGTTATTTAGTCACCTTATAGGTGTTGTGAATATAAATGAGCTTGGAAGTGGCTCTGCATTTACAATGCCTTTGATGAGTTTGGCTTTAATGACTTCAAATTCCATATTTGTATATAAGAATTGGTGTTGCTTGTATAAAAATATCAACACAATGTCTCTGTAAAATTCATGATATTACATTTTGATTTGATCAAGTTAAGAGAGTTTCTCTGCTCACAAGTATAACTTTTTAAAAATAAAAGCTGATTAGTATTCATCAAGATATTCCATCAATCCAAAAGATGGCTGTGTCATCATACATGCTGAGAAGCACGTATTGCTTCTGAAACCTCCAGAAATGCTCGTAGTCGAGTATAGATATCAGAAGGGATTACTTTGACAGGACCAAAGGATCATTAATTGGAGAGTTCATTATATGTATAATTACTTTATAAAATCAGTCCTGGAACTTTTATGGAAAAGGGTATATGTTCCATAAGAAATCACTGCTTGTCAAATGAATGGAATTATTGCACACCTTACTGAGCAGCTTTATTTTAACATACATTTTAAAAATGGTGACAAAAAATTACTATTATCCAATCATATAGTATATCAAGGATAAATTGTGATAGTGTGTGAATTAATGTGAACAATTTGCAAAACAAGCATTGCAATTGTAGCTCAATTTTAATTATATCATAATCTGTTTCAGCTGGTACATATGCAGCATGCAGCTTACAAACTCCATAACAACCATGCTTTCATGAGACACTTGTTGCACACTTTCGCCGCTCAGTCACTAATATTCAATCAAGTTACTGCACAAATATAACAATAAGCAGAGTTACCCTTGCACCTTGTGTGTCATGAACACACACAGTTGGAAGCAGAAGAGTTATATGCTGGTCACATTTAGACCCCAAAATACACATTTATTTGGATTTGGATGAACCACAGAGCTACTTCATGCAGCAACAAGGCTGGAAAAATACAGACTTTAGATCACTGTTCCTTGGACTCCTGTTTGGCAGCCAGACACCCTAACTGGACCACTATGGCTCGATTTGAGAATAAATGCATGGGAAATACTGAGGCAACACATTTGTTGCAGAATAGACACTTGATAAAGATTTTCATAGCATCTTACTATGTCCTGCACTTTTGAATTTCATTTGTGAAAAAAAATTGTGGAATTTCAATTTTACATTTTTCCACATTTTGTCTCCTTTCACTTCTGTCCCCTGAAAAATGTAAAATCTAGATTCCACCGTACATACAAAATGTTTGAAGAGCCACAGTGATGAATAACTTAAGAAGAAACATTTGAATGATAAGAAATCCAATGTTCATTACCAAAATTCAAAGTCGTGTATTACAATGACAGCATTGAAAATGCTAAAAATTCTAGTTGTGTAAAAATGAAGTAGTTTTCAAATTCATAAAAGGTATTAGAGAAGTTCTGAGGTATCTCCAAAGAACAGTCTTTCCAAGCAATACATCTAACATTTTTCTATTCCTAATAAGAGAAATTCATAATTTATGGGCATTGCAACCATATTTTGGACTATTGGTAATACCAATGCCCTACGATTTGTTTCACATTGAATGAGAAAGAATTGATGATGTCAGTCTTTCTCTCGCGTTCCTCACCCTGGCATCAATTACAAAGGGATCTAAGTGGTTCATTAGATCCAGTAGTTGACAACTAATTTAAAATTCCATGTCATTCACATGAAAAATCAGCTTCAATTCTTTGCCCAATACATAGCCCTTGTATTCAGAAATCTGATTAGTCCAGAAACATGTATATTGCAACACACTGTAGATTACAACACCACTTATATCTTAACCACAAAATGATTCCCCGAGCTCTGATAACCACTTTTAGATTAAATATTTATTTACTCATTCATTTGTGAGAAACTGTAATGGCAAGCAAATGAGACGATACAATATTGAATGGAATTATTTCAACAACTTACTTTCATGCTGTATGACAGTATTTTCTTCTTAAAAACAAGTTTGTTTCAAACATACAGTAGGTGCTATAGGTTTCATCTCTCAAAGTATGTGAATACGAATATCAATTGAATAAGGTTTATAAATAAACAATATTAATAAGATTAACACTACCACCAAGTTTGTGGAACACAAAGGTGTCTCTTAGGAGAAGATACCTGAGTACCTCATGTGTACATTTCCTTAGGGATTCCAGGTCTGCACTTATACATGTCATTCTGCTCTTAAGAACAATCAAATAAATCCTTCAAATCAAGAAATATTAACATTTATTACATTTTTTAAAAAAAATACTACAAGCAATTTTAAAACATGATAAAAATGTATTCCTCTTCCAAAGATATCTTTGTCGAGTTGTACCAGGAGTATGGTTTGGTGTGAGTGCAATTCTTCATGAATCCAATACTGAAATAAAAAGTTAAAAAACTTTAAAATCCAAACCACATAAATACATTACATGTAATTTTTCTTAGAACACGTCACCTTATGGCATGTACAGTCACTGACACTTCTGGGTTATAACAATTCCATTAACTTTCAATGGAATCGTTACAACCCAGAAGTGTCCATGACTGTACAAACACTTGAAGGTTCTATACAGTCTATTATCTATTCAATGAATCAGTATGTACAAATAATTTTGTTGACCTTAGATTCAGAGCTTGAGTTACTTGTCTTTAGAGTGAAATATACAGCAGAGGGAAAGAAACAATACAGGAGGTATGGTGAAATCAAGAACAGCATATGTTTGCGATTGCCGTAACTGCTTCATCATACTGATACTGTACGAATGCAGTAGACGTTATTTCTTGTGAATCCTTATATTTGACGAATACACATGATTGTATACACACAATAACAAATACAACTAAATTGTGTTCGCGCAACACACATGCACGTCTTAGTTGAATGTTTGACTGCAGCCGAATGAGTGTCTTGAGGCAGTGTTGCCAATTGTACATGCTGCTTCACTGGCATGCTGCAAGTCCCACTAAAACCTGAACATAAAAACGCAATATCATCATCATGGCAAGAAATACACTAAAATGAAAGTAATACTTTTGGTTGATTGATTGATTTAGTTTATTTTACTTCGTGTTTTGTGCCTCTTGGCTAATTTGCGAAGAGGTGGATGAGTGATGAAATGGATATTCACAAACAACCAAGCCCGAGCGGGATTCGAACCCGGGACCCTTGGCGTCGCAGCTAACCACTCGGCCACAGGGTCCAGCAGTAATACTTTTGGTAATACTTATGCACAATAATAAAAACATATCTAGTAGAGCAGGCATGTTTCCTTGTCTGGGTGATTATTACAATGCAAAAATGTAATATAACAATATACATTGATTAAATGTAAGCTTAACGGATATGGATTGATTATAAATTCCATTTAAATCTTTGTCTACAACAACAGAAAGGGGTTAGCTTCTACAAATGTTGAGAAAGCCCTCAACACAAACTGAGTCTCATTTAATTTTATACAAAAAAAGAATCTAAATGGCCTGCCATTACTTTGCCCATCCTCACATAAAACTGCATATTACTTGATAAGTGCCATCAACAAATGAAATATCAGAGCACTTTTGACATATTTTTCACACATCAAAGGTGGATGACATTGGTTGGAAATTGCCATCACACCATGCTTTGAGATCTTTTACAAATTCTTCAAAAGACCCAAATTCGGCTTGTAGATCTTTACTTTAAACTGCCTGCTACAAAGAAACATGTCAGAGAGTTCTATCATTATTTTTAATATCCTTGCAGGTAGCTTTAACACAGAATTTAGAGCCATGTAGAAATACAGCTTGCAGCAAATATGGAAGGAAGACATCAATTTCATTAAACGTAAAGACTTCCAGAAATAACAGAAGGAAGCAAGAAATGTTACACAGAAAAGGAAGACAGGCTAAAGAAACACAAGAAAAACCAAATGCTGCATATAGCCACAGGAATAATTGACCAAACAACACTGCTAATAACAGATCTTCACCTTTGTTAATCCTATATATGGGATACATATATGAAGAGATGAAATCCAATTCTTGAGATATGCGGAGGCAGCTAAGGCTTTGAAACACTAACTTAGTCATAAAATTTATTGTGTGAGGGTTAACTGGGGAGTAATAGAATTCAGTATCATTTGTGTCGAATGAATCATTGGAATAGTTCAAACAGGTAATGAGGGCACCTAGGGAAGCTATATTCATCTGCTTTGCACTAGAAAATATGAGAACAAATTAGGTACATCAGGGCTCAAGGATTTCAATGAACAGCAAATTATTTACAATGAAAATGATTCATACGAGTTTCTCAGTATTGCTGTCTTTGTCGTGCAATGCATTTATTCTAGTTGTAGCAACATTTGCACATGAACTTTGTTTTGTTAGAAGTGACCACAAATCGTTTAATGATAGCCAGAGGAACATTTAACTCCAAAAATGAATTTTTAGGTTTTGTTTAATTGATCTCCTCTGAAAAGATCTATTTGGAGTGAGATCAACACCTCCATCTCTTCCACTTATCAGTAGTCATGTATCTACAATTTACTAATTTGACATTGAATACCAATGCGACACAAACTTCTCACGTCTCATGATTGCTATGTAATCTATGGAATGTATGCATACTACACAATCTGTCAAAAGCTATCTTAAGTAATTTTTCACATGAGTATGACTAATAGAGCTGAGCCAATACCACTTTGAACAGATATCCGCATCCAAACAAAAGTTCTCGAGTTACCAGCTAGGTTAAGCTGATGTTGGCTTCCAACGTTTCAAGCGTATACATTGCTCTCATCATTAGGGAATATAGAAATGGAGGCCAGTGTAGGGTAATCCAAGAACACTTGTTTGAATCACGTCGCCAGGAAAGCTACAATTCCTAGACATCCACATCGATGCCAAAGCTCTTACTGATTCCCAAGATACCAATGCTTTAAAATTGTAGCAATTAAAGGCTGTTCAAAATGTTGATCAATATTAGTGGGTTAGTTCTCCACTCCAATTACAAGCACCAGTTTATCAGAGTTTTGTCTAAAATTATTGAAGAATTACTCCGCCCCACATCAGGCTTTCAAGTAATCACAGTTTTCACACAGATTATTGGTGAAGTATAAAGTTCATAATTTAAATAATTTTCAAGATAATTAGATAATGCCATAAGTGTTACATGGCATTCTTGCAGAAAACCATGCAAGACCAAATGTTGGAAAAGTATCGGCCAGTATTAGTGAATAAAATACTTTATGATACCGATACATTAGCATTGGCTCAGCCCTACTTATTACTTAGCTATAGTTGTTTAGATTGGTGACACTGGTAAAAAGGTAGGCTCCATCCGGAAATCCTCCACCCTCGAATTCTACCACATTTCAAATCTTTTTGTCCAAAATGTAGTTTCTTAAGAAAGGGTGTTTTTAACTAGCGCGGAAGGAAATTTTTCGAGATCTACGTGCTACGAAACTTGCATTTTTTTAATATTAAAATTCCTTACATACATAACGTCATTATGGTTTTTCAGGGATTCAGTCACATTTCTTTTTCTTCCTATGACTGACTTGTGGAATGGTATAATTTGCGATATTTAATTTTTTGGTACCTTGAGTGAATTGTCGAAAAATAGTGTTGGGCAGGTTCTAACATGCCTTTAAAGGGATGCTATAGAAAAAGGTGGGGCTGCGGAAGTAGTAGGGGGTGGTAGGTTGATTAGCCCAGGGACGGAGCCTGGAATCTGTGGCCAATTTTTATGGTTTAGGCCTGAAAAAGCGACTGTTATATATCTATTGGTGCGGGTGCGGGTGGCTGCTACGAAACTGACATGGCCGCAAGTAGACTTCCAGCTTGCAACTTTAAACGGCTGTATCTCCACTTTAAACGGCTTTATACTTGTAAATATTTGTTTCCACGCTACAGAATTTTCTTTTCAACAATATGCAACACACAATCTTGCTAAAAATATTTCACTACCGAAATCGAGGGTGCAGGATTTCCGGACGGACCCAAAAGGTATATATGGAGTAAAATATGGAATACTGTAGACTTTTGGTCACACATGCAACTAGTATGGAAGTTGTGCAAAGTGATCTGAATACGAAGAGCAGAAAATTCAATAAAATATATAAAATTCAAACTATGAATGTTGAGACTTACCATATGAGTTTATTCTTGACACACGGTAATGTTCTGTGAAGATGGAAATACCATATTCCAACTTAAAGTTGTCTACTACATGTGGGAGAACACCTGTAAATTATGAAATTTGCATAAGCATTGTTGACATAGATTTATTTGAGTGGTAAGACAAACAGATTTGTATGACAATTTTCATCCATCTTGGCAAGCTTTGTGTGTAATAAACGAAAGATGAAAATTTAACAATCATGGCAAAAATTATTCCTACATACAAATTATATGCTGGATTACACACTAGCAGCATTTTATGAAGAAAAACTCATAATGCAGAAAATTGTAAAATTCTGGAAAATATTAAGTAATTTATTGCTTTATTGGGATTTAGAAAAATTTCTTCACATGGCATAATTTGCAATAGCAACTACATACATCTCATTCCACAATAAAAAACCTAATTTCTATAAAGTAGAACCTTGTACTTACAGCCATTGTACATTCACAAACTGACAATGGTTCATATAGTGTCTAAAAGAAAAAAATACTCAAAGCAAATTCTACATAATTGAAAAAGATAAGTACATTAGTTTATACAAAATTTATTTTCTGAACTGAATATAGGGCCTTCCCGATGGCACAGTGGCAGCGGTGTCGCTTTATAATCAAAGGGTTCAATACCCGGTGGAGGCACATAGTGGTTCGGATCCCACTTTAAACTGTAGGTCAAGTCCCGATTAGCCTTACTGTACTTAAAGTGGACTTAAAACACCAAATCAATCAATCAAACTGTCATATAAGGCAACAGATCACTATTTCAAAGCATTTACCTGAATCAGTTAATTGTTATACCATTGCTTCTTACAAGTAGACTAGATATGGGACAAAATAAAATTTGAAGGAACATAGAAACAAGCAATCAAAGCTTTAACTAATTTTTCTCTCAACAATAACAACCAAGACAAACTCCCCTTCAGTGAGACTGACAAATCCTCCATGAGACAGTTTTGAATTATATTAATGATTAATTAAAAGTTTAGTAGAAATTATTGAAGTTGCACACACAATTCACAGAAAATAATGCTGAACATTTCTATATTGAGCACCCAGCTGTGTTTAAATTCACTTATTTCCTCCTCCCAGAAATTTTACTCATGGGCGAGTCGAGGCCTACACTTTCTGTATAGCTAGTTTAGTCTTGCAGTTGTTATCATAGCTACAGAATTGAGCGAAGCAAATTGTCTGTTAGGCAGATAAAAACTCAAGTGTACAATACTGTACAGAAAAAAAACTTTCATTATGAAGATGTGGGAAAACTGTGCTAACGGAAAATTAAAAATAAAACCTAAGAAAAAAAGACAAACATAATGAAATAGTGTGAGAGTGGTTTGTCTCTGCCAGAGGAAAAAAAATCACCACATACTGGGTCCCATGTTACAGTAATATGCTAAAAATGCCACTCAAAAAATGTGTAAGACTGAATTCAAAGCATGTAATGGATGGTTGGACATGTTTTGCAAAAATAGACCATTATTGAACAGCATTAATTTGCCTTACAGCAGAATGATTTGGATATGCTTAGTGTGGTTTCTCAGGCTAAAAGCATTTGCGGAAAGTCAAGCAGCCAAGAATCTAAAATGTGTGCAGAAAATCCTGTTCCGCTACTGGTAAAAAAAATTGTTGTGTGCTATTCAGTGCAATGTTAGCATTTGCGAATAAATACTGTATGGGAATATAGCACTTACTTAAGGTAAGACTGCAGAATATGGGCTGCTTAGGAGGAACACGGTTCATAATTTTTTGGTAACGTTTTGTAGTTAGTAATCGGGAAAAGGAAGTTTTAAGGTGCGGAAAATTTTTTTTCTTTAAAAAAAAAACAACAGAAAAACGTGTCCAGGTTGGGTGGTATTGAAATCGTAGCAACGAAGGAAAATGCATATTCCTGCACAAATCTAGTGAAAGCAAAAAATGCCTATGTTGTTAGGTAGCTAGGTTTAGTTCTCTTAGCCTAAATAATAATTAGTCATTGTATTTATGCTAATGAAACCTAACCTAACAGGCCTAACCTAACCTTGTACGCATTCCTCGAAGAAATAATGAAAGAAACTGTGCGTAAGCAATATGGACACGAACGAATGGAGATATGCATTGCTTTTAGTAGCAGGAAAAACATTTTTCATTGTATTTATGCTATTGGAACCCAACCTAACAGGCCTAACCTAACCTTGCAAGCATTCCTCGTCTGAAATAATGAAAGAAACTGTGCGTCTGTGGGTGGAATCCGGAGCGACAAATCAACTCGAATGCCGTGAAACGAAGGGTCTCACTTATCGCACAACACTTGAGCGTGTAAACAATATAGACGTGAACAAATGGAGAAATGCGTTGATTTCAGTAGCAGGAAAAACATTTTTTATGTGCAATAATATAATAGTAATCGTAAAAGGAACACCGGAAAATGGAAGTAGAAGGTACGTACGTATAAGTGAGACCCTTATTTAATGTAATCTCAGTTTTTATATATAAGTATACTGGTCCCTTCTGATTCAATTTAAGGTGTGTTCCACTGTATTTTCAATAAGTAAGGCTTAAGGTAGGCAAACACAAAGAATAGTTTCACCACTATATTTTCATGAAACATCAACACATACGAAGTCCAAATATGCATGGAATTGTAACTGTCATCAAGCTGAACCCACAATATGAAATAAACAAGTTAAAAATTACAAACCCCATGAAATCAAATTAATTTGCTAACATAAAATATCTAATAACATAAAACTATTATATCTCATGGTAAAAATCATGCCTAAAAATAAAATCTGATAGTGTTTCAGGGTCTTGAGAGGTTCATTAGGTCCAGTTGATTTCCTATATTTTACTTCACTTCTTGTGTCACTTGTGAAGATGGGGATGACTGATGATTTGATGAATGGACACTGATAAACATCCATGCCCAGGCCAGGATTCGAACCCCGGACCCCTGGCATCGTAGTGCGATGTGCTAATCACTCAGCCATGGGAGCCGGCCCTTTAGATCCAGTGGTTGACAACTAGTTTAAATTGTTCTATTTGTCAACAATCCTAGACATAATCGAACTATTACCACAGAGAAATTAAATTTATAAATTAAATTTCTCTGTGCCATTACTCTTCATTATTATACCAAGATTTGAAAGGTGCATATCAATTACAGCAAAATAAATATATTTTTCAGGTGTTTTTGGTATTTTCACCAGGTGGTAAAAGCTAGCTTTTGACCTATTTTCACCAGACTTTAAGCTGCATGTGTATGATCTGCAACCTGGCCTAGCCTAATGCACATATGTGTGTGAAGTTTACGGCAGTGTGTATTTACTTTTCGTGCAGGAGACAAGTACTTTTTTCTGCATGCCATGGAGTTGGAAAACTACCACAAGGTGTTCGCATGTGGACTGGTGCTGCTACTATGTCACATGACATAAGTATGAAAGGGTATGATGTTCTTAATGCTTTCAATCCTAGGTTAGGCAGGTTAGGTTTATGGCTATTAGCATTAAAATTATTTCGGTAAATACTTCCGGTAACAGTTTACTATACCGGAGACGGATTTCTTCAAATTTACAGGAGAAAGTACTTACGTAAATCATTTTCTGTAGTGTTGTTGATGTTCGGGAATGTAGTTTTGATCCATTTTAATGCGAATGCATGTGGTTTTCTACGAAAATCTATTTCCGATGCGCTATTGCTGCTGCCGCCATGATGATGTCCGTATATGCTAAATTGAACGAAAGGAGTGCTAATGGAACCTAACCTAACCTAGTAGGCATACCTCGTCCCCGTGATGGTTTGTGGGGCTTTCGTGAATTTTTGGGCTAACGTCAATGGTTTTTGGGACTACCCGTGGATGGTTTGTGGGAAATATGGAACAACAGTAAGTACGGTACTACTTTACTATACCTGAGACACCTGGGAATGATTTCTTTTGCACTTTTTTACATTGCTAACGTACTATTCTGCATTCCGGAACACTTATTTAGGTGAAATAATGTAATTTGTAACGAAAATAATGTATATTTCTTACATTTACGAGTACTTACTGTTCTTGTTTATTTCCACACACAACATAGCGATAGCTTACCCTTGATTGTTCGTTGTGCCAGTGTTTTGTCGATTTGGAGTGTGCATGCAGTGTTGCAAGCTCCATTACCGAAAAATACCTACTTTCGGGCCGGATTTCAAAGTATGCTCAAATAAAAAAAAAATTACAAAATTATTTTAAAAAAACCCCACCCAGCGTCGAATAACATGGGTACCTGGGGGAAACCCTGGGGGGTAAAGGCGGTCAGGGGCGTGATGCTGATCACATCACCCCCACTCACGACCGGATCAAGAAAGTGTGGGGCGTTACCCCCACACCCCCTATACGCCTTCATGGCGTGGTGCTAAGCACAGGGGAACACTTTACCTTTTTTTTTTTATTTTAAAAAAACCTCAGGAACAAACCTTTGACGTTATGTTAGGTTAGGTAAGGCAAGCATAGTTTAATTTTTTTTAAAAAAATTGAAAGCACTTTAGGAATTTTAAATTAACTTTTTTACTTACTTACGGGGACGAGGTATGCCTACTAGGTTAGGTTAGGCCTGTTAGGTTAGGTTCCATTAGCACTCCTTTCGTTCAATTTAGCATATACGGACAACATCGGCTTGTAGCAGCAGCAATATCGCGTATTGTGCTCTCGTGCAGAAAGCAAATCACGGCAGCAGCAATAGCGCGTCGGAAATAGATTTTCGTAGAAAACCACATGCATTCGCATTAAAATGGATCAAAACTACATTCCCGAACATCAACAACGCTACAGAAAATGAATTCCGTAAGTACTTTCTCCTGTAAATTTGAAGGAATCCGTCTCAGGTATAGTAAAGTGTTACCAAAATATAATTAGCCTTCGAAAACGCGTGTGAATAAGTCAAACAGATTAGGATAGATGGAATAGTATATCCGCACTGCAATGTACACTAGAAAATAAAACGTTGATATTATACAAAAATAATAATAGTATTACTCACTTATATTCGAGGACCTGCAAAGTAAATAAAACTTTGATATAATGCAAAAAAGAATAGTAGTACTCACTTATATTTTAGGTCCAGCAAGTATTTTATGTTATTTTTTCCTGAACGATCGTTGATTCTTCGTGTAAATTCCTCTTCTCTAATCAACGTGGAGCTCCAATTCCGAAAAAAAGACTTCTTTCTTGTTGCTTGTTACCGGCTTTTACCTCAAACAAAACACATGTGAAGTTCAAAGATTCATTTACGCTTCCAGCAAGGCAGTACGTCATTAATGCAAACCAGTACGTCATTAATGTGTTCACCAATGAACAACGAGTTCGCGTCAACCAATCGGATGGCTTAAAACTGGTGTGGCAGCAATCACTACCGCTTAAGAGAGAGGTGAACCTCAACAAGTAACGAGAAGTGATAAGGGAATTTCGAAAACTGTGTGGGAAATTTGAGGGGAATAGTGTTACCCACAAGGGAATTCTAACGTTGCTTGCTTCAAGAAACACTGAAAATGAAGTGGCGGTTTGCATATCCACCTGTTTCGTTGTGAAGTTATTGATGATAAAATCTTGGACGACAAATTTAAAATACATATTGTCACTTTTGTGCGAGCTAATTCAACGAAGAAGCAGTTTTGTTGGACCTCAATAATGAACCAGATATCATTATCGGAAATAGTGACGGGACGGATACCAAAATTTATAATACTGTCATTATTCGTAACATGTCACGTAACATGTGAAAGTAAGTACATTTTATGAGCAGAACCTCAGGTAAACTTTCATTTCCACCTCCTAATTCATGTTCTGTACAACTACCACTCCATATACTGTATGGTCGGGCGTAACCATTCCTCACAAGAGTTACATGTAAAACTAGGATGTTTTTATGCAGATTCCATAGAAAGTAACTTTAGGAACTTCTCACGAAGTAAAAGCGCAAGAAGAAAAATGAACAGCATATCGCGCTTACAAGACCAGGGGTCCCGGGTTCGAATCCCGACTTGGACGTCGATGTTTGTGAGAGTCTATTCATAAATTTCATCATGTCACTCATCCCCAACTTCGCAATTAGCCAAAAGTGGTATAAAAGCGAAGTAATATATAACAAATCAATGAGTCAATCAAGAAAAATGAACAAGCAACGTAACATTTTTCTGACTTCAATTTCCTATTTGCTGTTTCCAGTAAGTAAAGTTCGCGTTCCTTCACCGATTTCTTGATACCGTCGCCGTTCCGTACCCCCGCGATAAGGTGATGATTTTTGTGTAATTTATGAAGATTATGTTCTATACGAACGATTTGTGTAGTTTTTAAC
>NC_139254.1:19267147-19324058 GCF_977018435.1 Lepisma saccharinum
CCCACTCACGACCGGATCAAGAAAGTGTGGGGCGTTACCCCCACACCCCCTATACGCCTTCATGGCGTGGTGCTATGCACAGGGAACACTTTACCTTTACCTTTACCCCACTTTCCCTTGAGAGTCCCCTTGCGCAATTTACACTGGGCCTCAATTGCTGCACCATTGTATTCATCAGGTACGATTTTGTTTGAATTACTTTATTCCGACATTGATATATTTCTTCCTTCTTGAGTTATTGTGTTATAAACATGGTGTGAGGCGATTTTCGCAAGCCTGTCACTTGAAAACGGTGCCGATTTCGACATTTTTTCACATGGCATTTTTCCCTTGTTTTTACTTGTCGAATCACCTCCCAAGCGTTGTAACAGGTATTTTGCAACACCCTGTATATATATATATATATATATTATATATATATATATATATATATATATATATATATATATAATATTGTTCTAATACTAAATTTAAGTTTTGTTAAATAAACTGTCATCCAATCCTATCCAGTGAACTTTATATACTAGTAATTAAAATACTTGATGTAGGGTGTACCACGTACCTATGGGGGTCCAGCATGTAGGTTCATAGTTATCTTTCATCGGTCATCGAAAGGGTATATTTAATCCCAATTAAAAACAAATAATCTTAAATTCGAACCAGAGCGAGAAAGAAAGGGCTATAATGCGTAGACGAAACAATATTACATAATGATTTTTACGCAATTTCAAGAGACACGTTGCAGTAATTTTTATGTACAGATTATTTTGTGTCGATCCATTGTCCAAAGGTAGCCATAATGTTTCCAAGTTCAGAACAAAGTTCCTTTAAGAACAAACTAAGTTAAACACCGTGTTCGTCATTGTGTGTTGCTTCTTGGTCAGCTGACATAATTCGAAGAGTAATGTTTGATTAAGCCGATATGAGGACACCACCGTTGCCTAAAGTTGTGAAATGGGAGGACCTGTTCGTACATTATAGATCAGAAAAAAAGCTTAATTTGTATCAAATTCTACTGATTTAAAAAAAAACTGAAAATATATTTTGCTATATAAAACCCACGTGCCTGTATGACTTGTACAAAGGCAATCTCGGGTCAATCGGAGCTCGAACACAGAAAGCAATTATATGAGAAACATATCTGACATTATGGTCCCCAGTTCGATTCTATTGGAGGCACATAGTGGTTCGGATCTCACTTTAAACTATAGGTTCCGTCCCGATTAGGCCTTACTGTGCATAAAGTGGATTTAAAACACCAACTCAATCAATCAAACATATCCGACATTATGGATTTGCGCAGTAATCTCTAACGTCAGCTTGTCAGATATATACAGTGTCCCCATGGCAGATTTTGTGAAATATTGAAACATTGACAACATAACACGGTCACGGAAACCAAGAACAACGTTCGTCATGCTGACCACACGTCACTCCATAACTGATTGGATGATCGTCAACCTTTGCTGTGGCATGTGGAAGCGAGGGCTGCAGTCGGTAGGTAGGTACTAGCCCTCAAGGCCTGCTGCGCAACGGTTTATGTTATGCATATGTAGGGACTGTTGGCATAAATGTACTGTATCATAACACTGCTGTCTATATAGGGAGAAGAACTGTTTTACACAAAGCTTAATTGTAACCATATTTATCCAATTCCAGCTGCTCCGAAAGAAAATCCCTGCGCACACCATTTCTTTTCATTAGTGAAATAATCAATTTGAATTTGGTGTTCATAGTGATGTGTGTATTTTATTAGTATTTATTTATTTATTATTAACCAGTCGCCTATGACAGAGCGAATGCTCCAATTACAATAGGCATTAAAATTTTCTATATAAAAATATCATTTACATAAATACAAAAACATAAATACAAACACATAGTGATTATTACACAAAACCTTAGATAGATACGAATACAAAAAGTTATACAAATACAAAAGTTACACAAATACAAAAAATTACATATATATATATTACAAATTTTGGACAGAGGAGAAAAATAAAGAACAGAAGAAACAAAAAATAAACAAAGAAGGAAAAGTAACAAGCTATAAAAGCTTGAGAAAAATAAGGAAATTATACAAATTATACAAATACCAATATTTAAATGAGAAACAGCAATAATCATTACAAAACAAAGTTCAAATTCTTCTGGTTAGTCTCTGCTTAGTTTCCTACAGGGTGATCAAAAGTCAGGTTACATAGGACGGTGCCCTTCCTCAGTACTGGTTAATATCCTTGTGCATGGATCGGTCGCAGTGGTCCCGTTGAGCGGCCACCGTGGTCTCCAGACCATACGCCAATGGATTTTGTCCTTTGGGGTCATTTATAGGCGCTCGTCTACTCAGTTAAGATTCAGAACATCCAGCATCTGAAGGAACGCATTGTGTAATGTGCAGACATGATTATGCCGGGCGTTCTGCAAAAGATTCTGGAGAACTGGAAACGTCGCGTTCTCAAATACATTAAGGTTCAAGGTGCGCACATGGAAGATATACTACAAATCCCTATGGACGCTATTCACCGGATGTTTACATTTCTGTGCTTCCTTGGCGCTGGCGGGGACTGCACTTCCGGTTTTGAAGATAATAACATTGAATTCAAAGGTTAAAGGCAGTGTCTTCGGAAAAAGCGACAATCAGAGGCGTGGCGTGCATGTAGCCGCTGTTACCGCAGGTAACAGCAAAATATAAAGAATTCAAGAACCTGTCTTAAAATATTATTACATACATAAACTGGTAATATTGTCGTAAAGTAAATATTGCAGACTTACATTTTTTTTCTGACACCGTCAAAAGCGAAGAGGAGGACTGTTCTGGTACCGTCCTGAGGCAACATGAGGAAAGGGGCTTGATCTCACGGAAGGAAGACTTCGCGTCGCGTCAAAGACTGTTACGGCGGGAGGAGGAGGCGGGTGATTGCCATGCCTGTTTAGCCGCCACAGTTGCCGGTGAACCTTACCGGATACAGATCAGTGTTGCCATATTCAATTGACAGAAAAGAGCTAAGTCGCCTAATCGGGTCTATCTTACTCTGAAGGTGTCCACTCACACTGGGGAACGATGGCGCACTGGTAGCCTTGTAATCAAGGTATCCCGGGTTCGATACCCGGTGGAGGCACAAGTGGTTCGGATCCCACTTTAAACTGTAGGTCCAGTCCCGATTAGTCTTACTGTGCATTAAGTGGACTTAGAACGCCAAATCAAAATTTTAAAAAATATCAAATCACACTGGGGAAAAGCAAACTACCAAGTGATATTTTGTATTTACACTAAATATCAGCGATTACGAAAGTCCTCTTTGTCCTTCTTCGACATCATGGGCGAGAAGGAGAGGAGAGGGATGGGGATGGTCAAGGGGTCCGCTGTCCTTCTAAAAATGTCAACCTAAAATTCTATATTTCACACACATAATATTATTTCGGTTACAGGAATTTGTGATAATTGTTGAAAGGGCCTATTGAGATTGACATACGTTGTCGCAGGAATGCGATAATTCCGGATTGAAGCAATGTTTTTGAGGTAGCAGCACTGTTTTTGGGTGGAAACATTACTTAGAAGCATAATTTCCCGATTGTTATCTTAGCTGGCTCTGAAGTGTCAGGTGTCGGAGGTTCGAATTCTCAGCAAGAAATGGCTATTTCAATGTTTGTTGTTATTCTTTTACTTACATAATTATAAAAATTAATAATTACATACACAAAATAATAATAATTTTATTTCAATAATTCATCATTCATCCTCATCGCCACGATTATCCTATAAAGCGAAAGCCTTAAAGGTAGCAAGGAACGTAAAATATACGAAATAGTAGTGGTGTCAGAAATGAGATTTCTGTGGATTTAGCGAAACATGGGAGTGGGAGTAGTTAGGAAACAGATGAAGACTACATATACTCTACATACGTCTTATTTGAAATGAAAAGTTTCGCGATATGGGCAAATCTGGTTTCAAAAGAACTAAGATGGCAACAGTAGAAGAACTGGACTTCTTGCAGTGTAAGGTTCTGAAGGAAATATTGGCTATTGGGGAAGCGCCGATGCTGAGAGGGGAGGAGGCAAGGAGGGTGTTTCACGTGTTACAAAAGTAAACAACGGTTGGCGGGAGGGTCTGTGCAGTGCGAGATTTGTGAGTGATGTCTTTCGTCTTTGTGTTGTTTTCGGGAATTGTCAATTAATTAACAAGCGGAATGGAGTTTGCTCAGAGTTCCGAGGTGGCGGGTTCATCCTATCTGAACAGTGTGTGTAATTGTGCAGTAGAAGATACTTTGAACCAATCTTTTGCAGAAAAAAAAGCGAAATTGTGTAGAAAGGAAGGCCAACGCATATTTTGAACGATTTAAAAACCAAGTCGTTTGCTGGATATGACCGACATTTCAATGTTTCCTGGTATGACAACTATCCGTGGATATGTGGATGTGGATGTGCGCAGTTGTCGAAACTGTTTTGTTGGCCATGTACTCTATTTTCAGGTGAAAAAAACGTGTGGAATTCAGGTGTGGATAACATGAAAACTTCAGGACCATGACGCACCCAAAAATTCAAATTCAAATGAAATCAAATTAACTTCATTTTATGACAGCATCACATAACTTTTTTGATTTGATTTGATTTATTTTACTTCGCTTGTGCCACTTTTAGCTAATTTGCGAAGATGGGGATGAGTGATGATATGATGAAATTGATGAATAGACATCACAAACGTCCATGCCCAAGCCAGGATTCGAACCCGGGACCCCAGCATCATAGAACTATTTTCAAAGAAGAGTCGTCGGATTGGTCTGCTCTATAAGTAGCCTTCGATGTTTCTGTAAGTATCAAATTACGTATTATTGTGTCAACAACCAATGTTTGCGATTTCACTTCAGTCCTTGTCAACATTTTTTTTCCTGATTAATAACTTTACCAAAATCTAGTATTGAATTGCAGACGTACCACATTAATATTATATGAACTACTTGGAAGGCATTGGGGGGGGCATGAGGTGGGAAGGCGCCCAAGTCTTACGGCTCCTCCCTTAAATGTCCTACTGATAACCGGTAACAATTTTAAAAATCCCACGCCACGCCACTGGCGACAATATTTGTGTGGCTTTTGGTTTCAACATGAGATAGGGAACAAACAACTATTCTCAGGTATCTACAGAGTCGATATGGAAAAATCAGTGGATTTAGGCAGTAAAGAGAAAAGATTGGACAAAAAATTGGGGGAGTAGGCTCATCAAATTTATTGTTAACAACAGAAATAAAGTTCACTTGGTTAGTATTCGAACAGAGTAATCAATGTAAAATATGCATTAGATCGAAAAATTGAGTGAAAAATACATTAACCAGGTTATATTTTCATATTCTACAATTTAATCCAAAGAATAAATATGGTTCCACAGTTTTCAGAATTCGAAAAATTATAATTTTAGATGACGTCACACAATATATACTTTGTATTTTTTTTTAACTTCAAAAGTCCTTTCTTGGACGACACTTGCAAAAGTTAATAACAAAATACAATAACTGTGCATTTAAGTATAGTAACTATGAAATGTAAAAGTATTCATGGAAAATAGTTGTGCTGGATATTTACTCGGCTTGTGGATCGAATAGCATGATAATAGCTAATAAACAACAACAATAATAATAAAATTCGAATAAAATTTATTGGTAAATGTCTGTTATATCGGAGACACATTAAAATCGGATATTTTGTGTTTCGGATGGTTCGTACTTACCAATTGTGTATTGCGGAACATTGTTGAAGGTGCCATTATGCTTTTTACCCGAAAATAACTTCGATTTTTCACATTACAAGTAATTCTTTTGGTTCCTTTCTTCCGTTGCGGAATATACAATATGGCGCGCACAGCTGTGGATCATCACGCGTCGTGCTTGTGTTTTGTCGATTTGTATCCGCTATGCAGGGTTTCAACCTTCGTAACCGGAAAAATACCTACTTTCGTGTTCATTATGTTATCCAAAACCCATTGACGGATAGCCCCCAAACATTGACGGATAGCCCCACAAACCATTGACGGATAGCCCCAAAAACCATTCACGGTAGCCCCAAAAACCATTCACCATTAATTAGTAAATGGGAGGTCAAATATGGTTTGTCGCCTGTATGGATATCCAGAACGCTTCCTGCTCTCTCTAAATCTTTCATTAAACTTGCAATTTTCTGCTTTGCTGGCTCTGTTCTACCTAAAAAAAAAAGTTTGGCCTTGCTTAATAATCTTGTCTGCCAGTAACTGCGAATGATGAATACACATGCTACAACTGTGTATCCCATTCCTATGCATTAATCACACACTGAGAAAAAGGCGAAAAAAAAACAAACAGCATGTCAGTAACTGTCTCTGTACTGCACAGAACCTACGATGCCACAAGCACTAATATGCTGAAAAGTGGAGCATAAATGGCCCTCACGGTGCTACATTGTTACTAGTCATCAGCAGACTTTCTTTTCTTCCAATTCTCAGACAATAAGGTAACTTTTATTGCATGTTTCATGTATGGACATTTTCAACAAGCTGATATTTGAATATTCCACAGTCTTGCAGCAAGGGAATCTCACTGGATCAAGGATTAGTAAATAACTGGTGACACTAATTTTGTGTGTGAAGGCATTGTTCCCCTAAGTACAGTCAAAAGGCTGGATGCCATCATGAATGAATAAATCTAAATTCAACTAACTTTTCTTTGTGAATGCTTAATTGAAATGAGTACACTCGGAAGGCAGAACACAATCATCAATTAGTAAATGAGACTTCAAATCTGTCTTTCATTTCAAAGCCTTGTTACAGTGAGTACATACAAAAGCCTGAAGATCTCGTGTATTATATAAAATGCGATGCCAATAGACTTTTTTTTCCTGTTGTTTACCATCATGAATGTGCCTTCAAATCTATCTTTGAAACCTTTGTTACAGTGAGTAAAATTTAATGGCCGATTATCAGCATGAAGCAAGCAGTAAATGAAAATTTAAATGACCTTTGTTTGTGAATCTTTTGTGTTATTGACTTCACTCAAAAGATTGAACACCATGATGAATGGGTAAATGAGCAGTCAAACTAGATTTATGTGTGAACATTTCGTTGCCGTGAGCACACACAAAATGCCGAACACCATTGTGAATTTGTAAATTATAAATCAATTGACTTTTCCGTGGAGAATACTTTATTGTATTGAGTACACTCAAAATGCAGAACACCACGATTATGATTAATTAGTAAGTGAGAGGTCAACTCTGTCTTCCGTTTGACAGCTTTGTTACAGTGAGTACACACAAAAGGCCGATTATCATTATGTATTACTAAATGAGAAGTTAAATGACATTTCAATCTGAATGTTTTCTTACATTGAGTACACTCAAAAGGTCGAAAACCATCATGAATTTTTACATGAGAAACTACTGCTGTCTTTTTTTAAAAAGTTTTGTGACAGTAAGTGCACTCAAAAGGACGAATATCGTTGTGAGTTACTAAATGAGAAGTCAATTTGCTTTTCTTTGGAAATGCTTTATTACATTGAGAACACTCAAAAGGCAGAATGCCATCATCATTTAGTAAATCAGAGGTCAACTGTATCTTTCATTTGAAAAATTTGTTACAGTGACTACACACGAAAGGCTGATGATCATCATGTATTACTATATAAGAAGTCAGTTCACTTTTTGTTCTGAATGCTTTATTACATTGAGTACACTCAAAAGGTCGATTATCACCATGAATTAGCAAATTAGAATTCAACTGACTTTTCTGTGGGAAGGCTTTATAACATTGAGTACGCTCAAAAGGCAGGACACCATCATGATTTAGTAAATGAGATGTTAACTGCATCTTTCTTTTGGAAGCTTTCTTACAGTGAGTACACACGAAAGGCCGATGATCATCATGTATTACTAAGTGAGAAATTAAGAGCCTTTTCATTCTGAATGTTCTCTTGCATTGAGTACACTCAAAATGTCGAACACAATCATGAATTTGTAGATGAAAAATCAAATCTCTCTTCTGTTTGAAAGCTTTGTTACAGTGAGTACCCTCAACAGGTCGATTATTGGCATGAGTTTGTCTCTCGTTGCAGCGCCTGTTGCAGTTCCACTCCATTAGAATAGCACAAAAAATCTGGGCTCAATTTCTTCTCTCCTTTAGTCTTTATTCCTCATTTGAAATTTTCTGTGGCTGGGTGAATAGTCTGATCAGTGGTGTAGCAACATATCGCGAGACCCTGGGCGAGATTAGAATGCGAGGTCTCCCATCTGTTCTTTAAATTTTTGGCCAACATTTCTGAGCCAAGATTCCCTCACTCCAAACTACTACCAATGAAATACACCCAAGCCTCCTTCAATCCCCCCCCCCCCCTCCTCCTCCCTTGATTCTGCCTACCAACCATCCCTTGGAAAGGTACATTACTGCCATCATTTCCACCACCTCTGACAGCTCATTCCTAAATGACCTCCACAACCAACAAAACCTCAACCCCTCCCAACAGGAAGCTCTCCTAGATCTCCGCAACAACCACAAATCAAATTCCTCCCAGCTGACAAGGGATCCACCACGGTGGTCTTGAACTCTCAAGATTACCTGGCAGAGGCCACTTGCCAGCTGGCTGACTCCTCCACCTACAAACCCACCACACTTGACCTATCATCCGCACACCTCAACAAAATCCAGGACTTCATCCACACCCACACCACAGCCATGTTAATTCCTGACAACCCCCGAACCCCCACCTTCTATCTTCTGCCCAAAATTCACAAACCTGGCAACCCTGGTAGACCCATTGTGTCCATCTACAATTCACCTACAGAAAGAATCTCAGCCTTTGTTGACTTCCCTCTCCAGCCTCTAGTGTAAGCTCTGCCCTCCTACCTCTGTGACATCAACCACTTCCTCCAGAAAATCAGCACCCTTCCACCATTGCCCCCAAACAGCATCCTTGCCACCATCAACGTCACTTCCCTCTACACCAACATACCCCACTCCCATGGCCTCTGCTCCACAGAATTATACCTCAATAGCAGACCCAAACCTCACAACCCCAGCTCCAACTTCCTGACCCACCTTGTCCTTACATGTAACAATTTCACCTTTGAAAACCAACATTTCCTACAGATCCGAGGTACAGCCATGGGTACCAGAATGGCCCCATCCTATGTAAACCTTTTCATGGGCAAACTTGAGCAAGAGTTCCTGGACACCCAACCCCTCAAACCCCTCCTCTGGCTTTGCTTCATCGACAACATCTTCGTGCTCTGGACACACGCAGAACCATCCTTATTAACTTTCATGGACCAACTCAATCACTTCCGTTCCATAAAATTCACCTGGACCCACTCCCCCAACCAGATCACTTTCTTGGATGTGGACGTGCATATCGAGGGAGGACATCTAAAAACCTCTATCCACATAAAACCTACCAACCACATGCAATACTTACACTTTTCCAGCTCCCACCCATTCCACACCAAAAAAGGTATTCCATTCTCCCTGGCCCTCAGGGGACAGCACCTTAACACTTCACCCACCTTCCGCCAGAATTATAACCTCCACTTACACCAAGCCCTGGTCAACCGTGGATATCCCTCCGTCCTGGTCACCAAACAAATATCGTGAGCTGCCTCACACACCACTGCCACCAACGCACCTGCACTCATCACCCAATATCATCCCAAACTCAACAAAATCAGGCACACACTACACTCTCTTCTTCCCATTCTCCACAGTGATCCCGAAACCAAAAACATCTTTCCCGACAAGCCCAGAGTGGTTTTCAAATGGCCCCCCAACCTCCAAAACATCCTGATCCACAACACCCCTTCACCACACAACCAACATCCCCTTGCCCATAAATGCAACCACCCTAGGTGCAAAACCTGCCCCATTCTAATTACCTCCCACACCCTCCACGTGCACACGCCCACTGGCAAATTTACCCTCCACCCCAAAGGAACCTGACACACCTCAAACCTGATCTACATCCTCACCTGCAACATCTGTGGTGATTTTTACCTGGCGGAAATATCTACTGCCCTTAACCTCCGCATCAATAACCACCGCTCCTTCACCCACAACCTGAACTTCACTGTCGCCATCCATACCAATCACTGCAATATCCCTTTCAACAACTGCTTCCAGGTAGCGATTATCCATCTATTACCCCTACCAGCCAACACGTCAGTTCGCAGATGGGAGAGGACCTATATATCGGCCATGAGTGCAGCCACTCCACCTGACCTGCACAAGGCCACCCAGTAACTTCCCCACCTCATCTCACCACCGTCTACAACCCACCCCACCTCGCTCACCCACTCACAGTTTTCGACGAGCCTGGTCACAGAACAGCGTTTTTCTTCGTTTTACGCACTACTTCTTCTTAATCTGAACCTGGCAACTCTGCAGGTCTCCAACTTCCAGTTCCATCTTTCTTCTACCACTGAAGATGCAGCGATAAAGGCTGCGAAAATTCGATTTTTTTTGCTGTCTGGTTAGTGTTTCCTTTCTCCTTCTTTATATCTTAGCAATACTTTCATTCAAGGCCATAAAATGTCAACTTTCACCAAACGCCCATAGCACCGGCAATATTACATGTATGAAATAGTTTAAGCCATCAACACAGGGTAATATACAGATGATCTAGGCAGGAGATATTTTGGAAAATTAATCACTTCAGATGGCTCTCTACCACAACCCTCATAATGGCTTTGCACAGAACACACAAACAGTTTTCCCAACTCCTACATTTTAGTAACTTCTGTTTTGAAAGTAGTTTTCCATATGAATCGCCGCACTGTGCTGAAGGTTCAAGGCATGTATGGGATATCATGGAGAGCTTAAGTGTCACCCTCATAACTAAAGACAGCACATTGAAAACCTGATTCGACGTAATGGGTTTTACTCCAACCTGAAAATCTGCTTATGTCTGACAGTGCTTCTCAACCTTTTTAAGTCTGGGGCCCACCTTCAAGGATATTACATTTCATGAGACCCATCAGCATGCATGCCAGTAGAATTACTTGTAGGGGTGTGCACTCAGTTTGCAATCATATTTTTGATAACATCGAGTAATTTAAGAAGCCCTATTTTACGCTTGCTTAAACAAATTACACATACTTCATTCTACAAAAGTAAATATGTAATCTAAAAGACTAATTTACTCTAGTCTAACATTAACTATACACAGATGGGTGATTTCATCTCAGATCATACAGGTGCTGTCAAGTTACCATCAAAAATATGTGTTAAAGGACCACATGACACATGTCCAAAAATAAAACATTTTCCTTTCTGATGATTTGTTACAGTGTTATAAGCTCACAAACAACGACAATATTTGGTAAACAAAAATTTATGGAAGGGAAATAACGCAATTTTCAAACCACTACATATCAAAAACAAAAACCGATAGAGACTTGAAGTTCATTTATTTTAAAGCTTCTTCAAAGCATTTTCAAACTTATCAAGGAATATATTTATGAAAAAACGCTCTTCAAATCTAAAATTTAAAATCAAAATACAAAAATTTGAAAATTTTCTTAGTTCTGTTTTTTTTTCTTTGAAAAAGTGAAGAACCACAGGACATGAGTTTTGCTGTGATAATAGAATATGGAAGATGGACTAACTATTTGCAATGGTATTTCTGAACTAACTTCTAACGTGATGTAGAAAATTATTTGTAAAAAATGAAAAAATCCATTTTGACCTTTCTTTAGAAATCATTTTCTCAAAACATCCACCTCAAGATTTCTGAAAATTGTACAATACAGTCTATTGTTACTGTACTTGCAGGAGGTGCAATCAGATCTTGCAATAGTTTTTGTGTGTAACCGGGCAGAATTTTTTAAAAAATGTCCTAAATGTTCCATAATTTTTCTGCCTTTTACTGTAAAATATGTTTCACCTGCAACACTGTTTCTAACTGCTGCTTTTCAGGAAACTTGTAAAACATCAAATATATTATTAGTAACATTTTCTGCGTGAATGCATGCTCTCTCTCTTTCTCTTTATCTCTCTCTCTGAAACCACTTGAAATACGATCATTCAATACCATTCGAACAACCCATGTCACATCATATTTTTAAAAAATATTAATAATAACTTATTTCTATATCCTCAAGTGTTCAAATCAACATTTCAGACTTGTATTTAGTTCTGTCAGTCATTTTTAATATGTCACATTTCTCGCAATTCTTGCTTGAAAATGTTCCGCAACACTCCACCCTTACCGGGCCGCTTCTGGCAGGAAAAACCCAATAAACAACTAAATAGGCTCGTTAGTCCTGGGTTCCCATCCCGTTCCTCACCAGAGCGCTCGGAACCAAAGAATCAATCACAGGCAAGAACTTACTGAATTAATGTTGCAGGGTGATTGCTGAAAACTCACAGAAATGGGCTTTATACATTTATTTACAATTCAACAGAACAAGGCTCGGATTCTTCCAATAATTCTCTAATTTACATTATTTACATTCCTCTAACTTGAGCCCCACGGCAGAACTGCCAAGTGGAAGCTAGCATCGGCAGAACTGCCTCGGGATGGTTTTTCTCAGGGGAAGCCACTGAAGCCCGAAGATCGCTCTCCCTTCTGCTATCCAGTTCCTAAACACACTCTCTCTGTCCTCTGCCAGAGGCCTTATTTATACTTCCTCCCGCATCGCATGGGGGAGGGCTGAAAGTTCAAACCTTATTGGCTCTTTTAAACTACACAGAACCACGGAAGAAACCCAAGTATACAGAGTTATACACAAAACACAAGAAAGAAACAAAAAGAAAATACTGTTTGTAACAGTATTATACTCCCCTCACCGAAAAAAAAAAAAAAAAGGGCTTACCCCAGGTAAGTCTGTGTGTCCAATGTCCTGGTGAGGTTTGCCTGAAAATAAACACTAACACCGTCCACTTCACTTCACTTACTTTACACTTTCCGGAATAAGTCTCTCCGAATGTTCCTCACTGCATCCTGTGATCTCTGGAACCGGTGACATTCTAATTCATCGTCGTGAAGTCCATTTCCAGGTGTGGGCTGTTTGACATCCATGGAAAGGATGTCCTCTTCCAGGCTGCTTCCTTCTTGTGAGGTTCTGGGATCGAACCTCTTCCCATCCACTCCTAGGGTAGGAGTAATATCCAGCACGTGAATTCGCGGCACTTCTCTGCTTAATTACTACAGACAGTGCAAACACTCGCGAGTAAATATGTGCCTCCGAATAAAAAGAAACTTTTAACTAATGGAGATTTCAATTAGAACTGTCCCTTTAAAGAAACTATTTTTAAGGGATGCGGCAAAGGAGAGAAGACTGGTTTGTTATGGTCTACCCAGCTGTTTCCCCCGGAACTCCATGGGGTGTCTCTGGGTCAGCTGACCGTTCTTCCCGGCGCCTTTCGTTTCCACCAGAAACCGTACGTCACGCTTCGGGCATCTTTTCACCTGGTTGTTCACTGCGAATGCGATCGAATCTAAGTTTTTTGAACACTTGCTGTGTTCCGTGCAAAACTTGGCTATCGCTCTCTTTACTGTCTTAATTGCTGCTTCTGCGAGATCTGCTTGTGGGCGGTATGGAGTAATATAGACGGGTTTGCAGTTGATGGTTTTCAGTACTTGACGAAAAAGACGGCTACGAAACACACTTTGATTGTCACTGGTAAATATCGATGGAAAGCCGTAAAGGTGACAATATTTCAATAAAGCACTGGAAATTATCCTAGCTGTCACTGTTGTCAAAGATGCCAAAAATATGTGTCTCGTGAAAGAATCTTCAATGAGAAATACGTAGCGATAACACCCCCTAGAACTGGTCGGAAATGGTCCAAACAAATCTCCGTACAATTTCGCTCCTGGGCGTGGCTGATTGCGACTTCTCATGAATTCCATCTTTTTAGAAGAATCTGGATTGTATCTCAAACAGGTGGGGCATGATCTGCAGTAATCTCTAACATCAGAGATAACATTTTTCCACGTAAACTGTTCCAAAATCTTAAACAGTGTCTTAGCTGCCCCTGGATGTGCGGCGTGAACTTTGTCATGAGATATTCGCAGCACTTCCGGTTTCAACGAAACCGGTGTACCGGTGTCCAAATCTTCTGCTGCTGTCCAAACACGGGAAACATTCCCTTCCCTTCTTCTATGTTTCTGTAGAGAATCCCATTTTCATCCAGGTAAGAAGTGCTCAGATGAAAATCGAAAACTTTCTTGTTCAATTTCTCATCCAATTGAACTTCCTCTCCCTTAAGGCACGCAATTAACAAAGACAAATATAGGTCCTTCTGTTGCTCTCTTGCCCATAATCGCTTATCTTCCAAGTTTATATTGCCGGTTGTTATTTCGTTTACTTCCAACTTCTTTGCATTAGGTTCTGTTGCTGATTGAGTGCAATTGTTGACTTCGCCCCGAGGCTCGGGTGTTACATCACCAAGGAGTTCAACAGAAGCGGTGTCAGAGTTGTCTCTCAAAAGACGCTTGAAGAAAACAGAGCAATACAATTCTTCATCTTCACTGTTCCATCCATCATGATCCGAATTAGATAGTGCCATTACATCTTCCTTAATGTCAACTAAGGTTACTTTCTTAAGTTCTGTTCCCTGCGCAGCCGAAGTACCGGGACTCGAACCAGAGTCCTCTCTTACCAGGCAAGTAGGATTTTTCTTCTTCCTTTTTTCCTGGAACTTACTGAATTTCTCATTCACATCCTTCTCGAATTCGTGGTGATATTTATATCCACCATCCGGGCATTCAAAACGGAGATAACCTTCATCCTTCAGGTCGCTAATCGGAATATGATCTTCTTCACTTTCTTTTGCTGTCCTCAGTAGTAACCTTTTCTTTTTCCGCTCTGGGGGTTTGCAACACTTCCTTGTCACGGTTCTCTTCTACGTGAATGACAGTGGAAGACAGGAGGTTACTAGTTTTCTTCTCTTTCTTCCCGATTGTGTCAAAAGGAATAATATCATCCCTTTCCTTCAGAAAAGCCCAACCGTTCAACGCGGGTGCAATTAAAATCTTCGCCCTCGCCATAAAACTTCTACCGGCGATCAGGTCATTCTGGGGATTCTCCAAAACAAAGAATTTCTCTCGGACCCGTTGACCATAGAAAGTTACATTGAAAAAAACGTGTCCCACAGTTGTAGTGTTCCCCTCAGCTAACTGTACATTCAGCTTACTATGACGTAATTTCGCCCCCTTTTCTTCCAATTTCCGAAATAAAGACAAACTCATGCAGGAAATATTAGCCCCAGTATCCATATACATATGGATCTGAATTCCATTTATTTCTCCAAAAACGAAAGGTTCCTGAATTTTACTATTTGACATCTTTACTTTTGTCGAATTACAGGCGCGTCTCACTGTCGCGCTCTGTCTATGACGTTCTTTTGACACTGAAATGTTATCTTTCTTTGCAGCTTGGTGAAAACTCGCCAGATGTGAAGTTGATTGACAAACGTAACACTTGCGTTCTTTACCAGACATTTTTGGGTGGTCAGTCGCTTTTGTCTCCCTCGAAACAGCGGGGAGTTCCTTCCCTAACCTAGAATATTTCGCAGGGTCGAGAACATGTAATAGATCCTCCCCCGCGGCGCTACTCGTCCCTTCAACAGCAACCAGCCCCTCGGACTGAGGTGGTGTGGCGCCTCTCAAGGCAAAGTTAATGATTTCCTCTTCTGTCTCATACTGACGAAACGTAGTGTTTTCCAACATCTCTCCCTGCAGATTCAAAGCATACGCGTGAAGCTCTTTCATGCTATTGAAATTCTGACATCTTAATCTCTCACGATACACAGGGTTACATTTACGCCGAATAAAATTAACCTTCTCTTCAACTGTAGCGGTGGATTTTGCCCTCTCGAACCATCTATCTATCTTGCGAATATAGACTGCCAATGACTCGCTCTTTAGCTGAAAGCGAGAATCCAAGAATCGCTCTAATTCTCGTTCGTGATCCAACCCATGAAAATTCTTGAGCAACAAATCCCTGAATTGCACATATCCTTCAAACGGGCTTGCAAAATGAAAGAATTCCTTCACCTCTCCTTTCAACGCTAACGGAAGGTGATAAAGCAATAATTCCTCTTCATTTATGCCCAAAAGATCCATGTATGCATCCAGTTCATCCAAAAAGCTATAAACTTCCATCCCTTTTGTTTCCCCATTAAAAGTCGGTAAATGTACTCTAATGTCGTCTGGAAGAATCCTCGGCCTGTTTGTTACTGTACCATTATTTTCTGTACCCACTGTTCTCGTCGAACTCATTTCCCCAATAGCGGACGACAACGTAGACTGAGCCCTTGTCAGCATTTCGACCCTTTTTCAAAAACAGTTATTCAGTTTCCCTTTCTTTGCCTGTGTCCTTTCACACAAAAAATCCAAGGACCAGGCTCCAATAATTCTCTGTTCTGCAACACTCCACCCTTACCGGGCCGCTTCTGGCAGGAAAAACCCAATAAACAACTAAATAGGCTCGTTAGTCCTGGGTTCCCATCCCGTTCCTCACCAGAGCGCTCGGAACCAAAGAATCAATCACAGGCAAGAACTTACTGAATTAATGTTGCAGGGTGATTGCTGAAAACTCACAGAAATGGGCTTTATACATTTATTTACAATTCAACAGAACAAGGCTCGGATTCTTCCAATAATTCTCTAATTTACATTATTTACATTCCTCTAACTTGAGCCCCACGGCAGAACTGCCAAGTGGAAGCTAGCATCGGCAGAACTGCCTCGGGATGGTTTTTCTCAGGGGAAGCCACTGAAGCCCGAAGATCGCTCTCCCTTCTGCTATCCAGTTCCTAAACACACTCTCTCTGTCCTCTGCCAGAGGCCATATTTATACTTCCTCCCGCGTCGCATGGGGGAGGGCTGAAAGTTCAAACCTTATTGGCTCTTTTAAACTACACAGAACCATGGAAGAAACCCAAGTATACAGAGTTATACACAAAACACAAGAAAGAAACAAAAAACAAATACTGTTTGCAGCCATTTTTAATATGTCACATTTCTCGCAATTCTTGCTTGAAGTTCATGGTGGTAAGATAGGTGGATGTTTTTAAATGCCGCGTCAGGTAGTTGCAGAGTTCTAGGAAAAAAAGGGATAAAGATCACTGTGAAATTAGCTTTGTTATATCTACGTTCAAGCGAAAAGGGGATTCAGCAATTTCTTCTTGTCCTCTCCCCTTCTGTGTCAGTCTTTTGTGTGATTGTCGGTATCGGCCAAAGGGGGTTATTCATTTCCGACAAGATTAGATTGTTAACATACAGCTTTGAATGACAGTTCTAAAGAAGATTGAGTTTTTGTTTCAAGTCCACTTTACTCACAGATAGGATAATCTGAACTGGACTTTCATTTTCAAGTAAGGTCTGAACCACTTTGTGCCTCCACTGAGTATTGTAACCAGGGATGCCCACAGGGGTGATTCATGACGTGCCTGCACCATGGGAATTTTTGGAGGGGACAAAATTTTATAGTTTAGTTACCAATTCTATATATATTCACACAAAAATGGGGGATCATTTCATTTGATTGACTTATTGATTTTTAGTTATGGTTATTAGTTTTTCTTTCTACCTGTGGGTGATCCCGGTAATTGGATTGGAATGAAACCACCATTTCTTATGCCTTTAGACTAGGTTTGAAAGGGGAGGAGTATACTGTTCGCATTAATACAAGGTTAGTCAGGCAGACAAACTATTAAGAATAAGATTGATTCAGTACACTAACAATGACACTGAGCCTGATCAGTTTTGCACGTTTCATGTTAGCAAACATGCAAGTGAGCCATGCTTTTTCCCTTTTAGTCTTGTTAATTTCATTAATTTCAACTGCAATGAAAGGATTTGAATTCCATGTGCCTTTCAATTGTTGGCATCTCCTCCAGTGGTAAACTGTCTGGTGTCCCACCCCCTAAATCATTCATCAAAATCTCCCCCCAAAAATTGTTCCATTATAACCCCCCCACACACACACACACACACACACACACACACAAACACACATTTATTTTGCTTGTATGTGTTCTTCCTGTGCTACGACTGACTGGATAATTGTAACATACTGTCACCTTTCGTTGTCTGAAACTTACTTATTTCGAAAATTTAATTTAAAAAAATGAAATCACATTATCGACATTCAAACAAAAATCAATTACTGCATGTCTATCCAAACTATATTTGTGTGTTGGGGGGAGGATTATAATGAACAATTCTTTGGGGGGATTTTGATGAACTTGGGGGGATGGGCACTCCCGATTGTAACGTTCATTTAATAAAACGTAATGCAAATTACAATTTAGGAGTTTGTTCTGAAGAAAGTAACAGCCAGTCAAAAGAAATTAATCTTGCCAGTTACTCAGCACTGGGAAGTTAAGGTTAGAAACCTTCCTCCACGTGTGAAGGTTGAAACAATTGACAATGGTGTCAGTCATATACTGTTCATCGTGTGGTGTCAATCGTATGATCAGGTGTCAAGTCATCTAGTGCCAATCATCTGATGTCAATCAAGTGATATCACCATATGTCAATCATGAAGTGCCAATCATAGTATATCACTAATCTAGATGTGAAAAACATCCCATGCATATGTACCTAGAAGGTTACACATCTGTTGCTGGCAAGGCCTTCCTCCTAGAATTAGAACTGTTTGCGAAGATAGCCACCAAAACTGGAAAGAGCATACTTCTGACTGACAGGCTGAGTAATTAGGCAAGGTTAACCATAAAATACAAATACTGAAGATTTGAGAGGCAGTTGAGTTTTGCACCCCGAAATGATGCCCGAGCTGTTACAATGTTGGAAGTTCAAAGGTAAGGTTACAAACTAAGTTCAGTGTTTGCTGGAGACTTAGACGCTCCCTTTTGTTATACAACCTAACTGGTAAGATTGGATTATCTCCTAGCTTAGGATTAGGGTACTAACAACTAAATATTGACTAGTTACATGTCAATAAAACTATATTGTTCCGAATTGCAAGCGTCTCTAATATTACCCTGAACAATTGCCCTCACGAAATGTATCTCACTAGAAGAGTGGCGTTTCAGTATCGAACCTGGGATCTATTGATTACAAGGTGACGGCATTACCTCTACGATCAGGAAGAATTATTCGTCTTCCGTAAATATTTTTATCAAATAGTGTCTCTGTTTGTGAGCTTGTAACACTGTAACAAATCATAAGAAAGGAAAATATATTATTTTGTATACGAGTCATTCCATGCGAAATCAACACAGCCTTTGACCTGACCATCTCCGATTTTCATGAAATTTGGGGAATTGAAACTATGCATGGAACTTAGTAAGTATAAAAATTTGTAGTTTCGTGCGTCTTGTAACTGTTAAATTATTCAAGGTCAAATTTAGCATAAATTGCCCTTTTTGAGCCCGCTTAGCTATACTAAATCTGCTGTAACTCCGCCCCTATTTTGCCTAGGAAGCTCAAATAAAGCTTATTGTACAGGGAATTGAACAAGCTTTCCAGTGATATATAAAAACCTACCTTTGGATAAAAATATAATTTTGTCACGTGACCTTGACTTTTGACCTTGAATATCTCAAAACATGTCATCACCAAAAATCGCGAAAAAAATATATTTGGTCCCTCATACCATACTCTAAAACATACCAAAAAATCATTCTGGGACTGCAATGGGATCAGAAGATACAAAATAATATGTGTAACTATGTGACTGATAAAAGCCCCATTACATGAACTATGAAGAGTCAAATGTCCCTTAACACCCCCTACAAAATGTGAAGGAGTTATCCTGGGTATAATTGGTCATAAAAGAAATAGGTTAGGCACAGGGAGATTTCTAACCGTGTGTGTCAAGCGCAGGTCCGGCATATTGTTGACCGCCATATTGAATTCAACGCAAACATTTCAAAGGAAAGGGGGTGATGTGATATATCAAATCAGGCTAGAATCAGGAAGGTATCATGGGCCTGCAGCATCGGTGGCAAAAGTGTGTGGCGCTGAAAGGGGACTATGTTGAAAAATAGTCATCAACGATTGAGCTCCTGGCAACCCTTCATGGGTAGGCCGAGAACTTTTCAGTCACCCCTCGTAGGGGCATTCCTTGTGAAATCAACAAGTGAAGACACACTTTTCAACATCACATATTTTGATTCGTTTGAAATGTGGGCCACTTGACGTAGGAAAATATGCAACTTTGCAGATCCATATATCTTGTTTTTTCCAAAAGTACAGTGTTGCAAACAATGTGATTTTGACCATTTTTTCCAATATCTTTTTAACTTTAATTTGCAACGTTTTGGCAACCAGGGCACCTATAAAAGTGATTCAGATGTCGTTTGAAAGGTCTCGAAGGACTCTTTCACACGAGATATAGCATGCCTATGTCACGGGGGGGGGGGGGGGAATGAAGGTGGTGTAAAGAAAATTTTGGAAGCCATTTTCCCAAAAATGGGTCTTTTTTATTATTATTATTATTATTATTATTATTATTACATGTTATGCATACACTAGTACTCAATAAGTATAAAAAATTAAAAAATGGGATGCCAATTGGAATCTGGAGTTATGTTAGATTTAGGTTAGGTTAGGGTATAGTAGGTTAGGTAATGGATCTTAACAGATTTTGATAGACAAATTTCGAATATTCAAAAGTAAAGACCTTACAGAAATCAAATACAATATTGTTTGAATTAATGTTCATGAATATGATGTTTAAATGGACATTTCCACTATAACCTAAAATATGATTTTAACTGTATCACTGCATGCCATTCATTTTATATTAACGTTGTGCAAAATAGTTTGAGTTAATTCGAGCTACTTTGTAAAAAAGAGGCCTTAGAAGCTGTGCCAAATTCATGCTATGTGTCACAAAAACCGAATGGCCTCTGATTGGATATTCCAGTTATGACGTTCTCGTTCGGCAGTGAACTCGGTCGTCTGCTTAGCGCTCTAGAAGTCCATGCACGAAGGCGTTCATTGCTCCTCGTGTTTGTAAATCTGAATATTAAAGAGGATTATCTGTGATTTTCAAAATTAAAGTTTCGATTATGAGATGCGAGAGATGTACGAAAGCCAATTCCGGCAATCTAACATGTGCAGATACATTCACAGTAGCTCCATATTTTGCACAAAGAGGAGCGAAAGCAGCGAGTTGTGTTTTGCAAGGGAAATTTGACATGGTGTCTACTTTCATCGACAGCTTATTCAAGATCATTTAATATTATTCTGTTGAAAGATTTTTCTCAGTAGCAATCATTCCTAATTTTCAGTTATTATTAGTAGTGCTGGTATTACTGCAGTGCAATAAGTTTACCTGGAGAAAAATGTCAGTGTCTTTTTGCACGATGGTTTAAACCAGCGTTTTTGTTTTTCCTTGAGTAGCTGAAAATAAATGTAGGCTATGTAATGCAAATGAGAGTCGGAAAGGGTGGGGGTTCGAACCGGTCCGTTGACCAGCTCCAAGTTGGCATCGTTCATTTCAAGTTACAAAAAACAGAAAGTATATTATTTTTATTGTAAATAATAATAGCAGAAATAAATTTCAGTTAGATATTATTCCAACCATGTGCGTTGCCAGAATTTTTTGCTGGAGCTCAGGAAATGATAAAACTTGAATAGTATAGAAATAATAACAATAAAAAAATTGATAATAATAAAACTGTTCTTTTACAATGATAAATATTATATACTAATAAAAATAAACAGATGAGTGAATATCTAGTACAAAGTTATTTCATACATTTTTTGTTCACATTTCACTCAGTGTACTGAAATTTACAGCTTTGTATTTGTTACATCATTCGCGAAATGACTGTAAAAGGTAGGGGAAAATTTTACTCATAAGGTTTATGTTGTTGACCTCTTCCATAAAACTATATTTTTTGGAATATTGAAAACTGTGGAACCATTTATATTGTACTGCGCACCTTTTTTTTGTTATTATTAGTAGATTATGCTATTGATTTTTCGTATTTTCTTTCCTCGTTGGCAAGCCCATCATTTTTTTTCTCTTCGTTTTTCTTAGTCGACCGTTTCTTGTTTGTTTTTTTCTTTGTCGACCCAGAAGACAGAGAGGCCGTACGGCTACCCCAACTCCTACATTCCAGTGACACCCCAGAATCCAGTATAACCAAACCCCCATATAATTAACTAAACTTTACATTGTCATAATTTTGTTCAAATAATTAATAATCGGATCCTCTATCCATTGCATAGGCGTGATGAGTTGTTATACATGGAATAATAGAGTGCAATAGCTTCAACATAGATTTTATACAGGAACAGTTAGGGGTAAATAAGGACACGAGTTGGCAGTTGTGTGTGTGGTGAAAAGAGGGGTCTCCAAGAAGTGACTTTTTTTTTCTTCTTTTTGTGCAAAATGTTAAATGGAACCATGAAAGACGGGTGACCATTGGTCCAAGGGACGACAGAGGAGCCAAAGGGCGATAAAACTGACGAACTGATTGGCTATCTCTACCCCTTTTTTTTAAGAAAATTGTGTTGGAAGAGAAAAACGTGCGTTTTCCAGAAGAGTGTGTTTTTAGATCTGACGAGAGGAGGGAAGGAGAAGAACTTTCGTTGTCCTTTATGTCTTGTGGTGAAGTGGATAAAACACAAGTACAGTGGATGGGAGGACTCATCTTCCATTGAGTTGTGCTACGCCGAGGGGAGATAGCTGATCCAGACAAGTAAGTGAAGCCCGACTGCAGTAGTGCCAGTGGCACTTCTTACTATCGCCCCGCGTCTCCTAGACCCCCACGGACAGAGGAAATGTGAAACTAAGCGTGTGGACCTCCAATTGATCTAGTTGAATCTGGAACGTGCACGAACTGAACTAAACTCAAAATTTCAAATAGCTATTTCATTTTTTTAATTTTTTTATCCAATGGGGTTTTATTTTATGTAAACAAATGGGTGGGAGAGTTGTATCTTTTGTTTTTTATTTTTTTTTGTTTTCATTTCATTATATAGAATAGATTATCGTATAAATTGACAACTATTTATTTTCATTGTCGACTTAGAACAGTAATAGTACATGGCAGCTACCCTTTCCCAGTGCCTGGTTGGAGTGACAGCGGAGAAGAATGAACCCTGGGAGTCTCATGCTCTGAATATTCTTAACCCTTCGCTACCGCTCTGCCCAGTACAGATGGCGACCACCTATGGGGCATATTAATCAGTTAAGATTCATTGAAAGAATCCAAGATGTACGTATGCTTAAATATTTTAAATGCCACTGTTGTGTAAATAAAGTTTTGTAAGGGAAAAGGGAAATTCTCTGGAAGCTGTCTGAAGTTTAAACTATGGTCGACCCGATCGCCGATGCAAAGGATCGAGGGTGCTTTTGTTTGCTTCAAAATTTAGGAGGCAACACTGTAAGGGAGAGCAGCCTTGCTTTATGACCAGTCCACCCCCTCCCCTTTCTCTAAACCCTCCGTTCAGGGCCTCTCTTTCCCCTGGTTCCGCGGGTAAATTCACGCGCCCGGTCATTTTTTTCTGCCTTTATTTTTTCTTCTTTCTTTTTTTTTCGTCATTGAATCCTTTTTGTTGTATACATTCGTATGTTGCATGGTAGTTAAAAAAGGGATGATATGGCTTGTCAACGGTAGAACAGATGGTATTTTGATATTTTTTTATTTGTGTTGCATGATATTTTAATAAGAATTAGAACTATTGTGGTATTTTAATCGATAAAGTGTCAAAATGAATAAAAGTTTGAGAGAGAGAACAAGAAGACCGGCATATTACTACTCTCCAGAGGTCGAGAAACGCACAACAAAGCAGCAGCGTAAGGAGAGCGAGTCCATTCAGTCGGCTGGAACAGAGGGAAATGTGGGTTCCGTTGAAGCTTCATCCATTCTCGACCACAGCACTTTTGAGGGGCAAGTAGTTCAGAACCCGGAAAACATGAGCAGACAAGAGGGACAATGTTGCAATTGCACTTGCAGCAATAGTTCGGCGAGCAACGTTAGTATTCTTAATGAAATCCGAAATATGTTCGCAGAATTTCGGAAGGAGATGTGCGACCGGTTGGATGACAGAGAACAGAAAGTCAAAGAACTGACGGAAGAACAAAATGAGATCCGAGCCGAAACTAGCAGTCTTCGAAGGGATGTGGAAGAGTTAAAAGGAGGTCAACGTAATATGGAGAAAGCTCTTGAAGAGATAAAGAGTGACCAAGCGGACGTTCGTGCCACGTTTGAACGGAGTTCTGCATCTGAGAAAAGACGTGTTGACAACGAGTTTCGTCGGATAAAAGAAGAGTTGGTCCGAGATTTTCGCGAGGAAAGCCAGATTCAAGGCACTGAGTTTCGGGAAGAAATTATTGATTTGCGAAACCAAATGTCAGCATTACAGCAAGAAACTGTTTCGATCCGAAATGACCGTCAGGAACAGGCACGCGCAGATACTGCAAACATCGGAGAGTACAGTGCAGGGGCGAACGGGGGCAGTGCAAGTTCGCACATGAATGTAGAGCAGGGTCAATCTCAGTTGGTTGCGGGAAGGCAACAGTTTCACATATTCCAGCCACGTGAACTACAACTTCCGGTCTTCTCAGGGGGCGACAGTGAACTGAAAGCTCATCAGTATCTGAATGATTTAAAAACATACTTTGCCCTGTCGCAAATACCGCAGAAACAGCAACTCCAGGTCGCAAGTTTGGCACTAAAGGGAGCTGCGGGTTCCTGGTTCAATGCCGTTAAAAGCACGGTGCCGGACTTCACGACTTTTGTGGCCAAGTTCAAGGAGGAATATCTGAGCCAGGACACAATGCTTCGCGTCCGAGCCGAGATTTTTTCCGGACGTTACAACCAAGGCGGAAATCAATCCATCTCTCAATATTTTACCAAACTTGTGGAAAAGAACTCAATTCTTGATGATCCTATTGAGGAGAAGATTTTAGTAAAGGTAGCCACACGCCAATTTCCATGGAACGTACAGCGGTGTTTGCTGGGTGTGAAAGTCGAGACGGTGCCGCAAATGCTTAATCTGTTGCGAGAAATACAGGCGACGTTGCCCCCGCTGGAGGCACAGAGGAGGCCGCGACAGGTGAACCAGTTGCAGACTTCTGCACGTCAAAACAATGACCCAAGGAGGGGGGCAGACGGGGATTACTACACCGACCGATCCAACAATGGCCCCAGACCCAGGCGCTACGGTCCCGACAGGACGGCGGAGTCTGACAACCGAGGAAGGAGAGGGGGGCAGAGTGCATGGCCACCCCCCGGTGGAAGGGGACGACCGGCTCACGGAGGCCGCGGTCTTTACAATCGAGATTCAGGCTTCGAAGTTAACGAGGTTTTGGTCGAAGACGAAACCCCGCCACTCCATGCCTGATTTATGGCTGCTGGAGAGAACAACACGCTGCCTATCATCTCCAGCACCTCGGATGGAAATAGAGAGGACGGGGGGAGAAGCGACCAATTAGACAGATTAAATGATAATGAATGTGAAACGCAGGTGAAGGAATATGGGATATCTAATTCAGATTATCTTCCGACCGACAATGATAAGAGTAAGGAACCCGTCAACGGCAATGCTATTTGCACCATTTTTGATGACCTCCAGGTTGATGACGTCACAAAACGAAAAGTGAAACAAACACGTTTGCCTGAAATAGAAATATTGGTTGAGGGGAGACTCTGCAAGGTTTTGGTAGATTCCGGGTCCACGGCGACGGTTCTGAGTGAAGACCTCTGGCAAGAATTAATAAAGGAAAATCCGCTTATTCCATTCCTTAAGGTGGGTGATTTACGAGTGGTGTCGGCTTTTGGAAACAAGTCCAGCAAGATTATCGCCCAAGCGATGCTTAAGGTAAACATATCGGGGGCAGAATTTGAAATAGTTTGCCTAATTGTGAAGGCACTCGTAAGACCCTTCCTTATTGGCAGCGACGTGTTACAAGAATATCACGCGAATATTAATTATGCAGCGAGCATGCTGGTTATGAAGAGAGATGGACAATGTGTGGAAGTCCCATTCGTGGTAGAGGAAAACAGCGATGTGTGTAGAGAGCTGTGCAATTTAAAAGTAGTGGCAGATTTAAATATCCTGGGCAAAAGTTTCAGCCATAATGATATTCGCCCGGCGGAAAATAGGCAGCCAATCTCGAAGGAACGCCAGGATTGCGCTACCCTGGAAGATATGCAACAGCACGTGCAGCTTGCCGACGGTTTGACAAATGTGCAGAAAACAAAGTTGAAGGAACTCCTCTGTCGGCACATGGACGTTTTCAGTGAAGAACCTGGACTAGTTGCAGGATATGAACATTCGATTGCCATGACCCGCGAAGAGCCATTCGCACAAACGATCTATCCAATACCAATGAAAGTGAGAAATAAAGTCAGGCATCAAATACAAAATATGTTGAAATGGGGTATAATACGTCTGAGTGACACGCCTTACATGTGGGGACCAGACCAAGAAAAGGCCTGGCTTGCTATTAAAGAGGCGTTCATGAAGAATGTGTACTCTCTCTAGGATGCCAAAACAGGAAGATACATGGGAATTCATAACACCAGAAACCTCAGGCCTTACATTACCTGGAAGGAAGATGACAGAGACCAGAAAGATAAATAGGCATGATATAAAAACTATGTGAACTTATGTTGTTGTTTTTTTTATATATAAAATGTAGCAATTGTCATGAAGATTTGAATGTATAAGACTTAATTAATAGTGGCATAGATAATTGAAATCAATCATATTTTATGTTCGTTTTATAATATTTTTAAGTAATGTCGATGTCTCATTTATATTTTGTTTTAAAAGGAAATGTTGCACAAGTTGAAATAAGTAATAATTTGTATTCATGTTACTATTGCAAGAAAATTAATATAAATATGTATGTAATCGTTCATTGGATATTATAACCAGCATAATTAACTATATTGATAGGTCGTAGCGAGCAGCGCAGCACATAGAAATAGTATAGTTTTGTTGCCTGATGCTGTATAAGTACATAATCTTTGTAAATTTTCAAACATAATGTTTATATTGTCGTTTTACATAACATTTTATTTCACTTCAGCGCGTACTACTTCCATGCGAACCCACGTCCTTCTACGTATGCTCGCATGGGGGGGCATCAGTACTGCGCACCTTTTTTTTGTTATTATTAGTAGATTATGCTATTGATTTTTCGTATTTTCTTTCCTCGTTGGCAAGCCCATCATTTTTTTTCTCTTCGTTTTTCTTAGTCGACCGTTTCTTGTTTGTTTTTTTCTTTGTCGACCCAGAAGACAGAGAGGCCGTACGGCTACCCCAACTCCTACATTCCAGTGACACCCCAGAATCCAGTATAACCAAACCCCCATATAATTAACTAAACTTTACATTGTCATAATTTTGTTCAAATAATTAATAATCGGATCCTCTATCCATTGCATAGGCGTGATGAGTTGTTATACATGGAATAATAGAGTGCAATAGCTTCAACATAGATTTTATACAGGAACAGTTAGGGGTAAATAAGGACACGAGTTGGCAGTTGTGTGTGTGGTGAAAAGAGGGGTCTCCAAGAAGTGACTTTTTTTTTCTTCTTTTTGTGCAAAATGTTAAATGGAACCATGAAAGACGGGTGACCATTGGTCCAAGGGACGACAGAGGAGCCAAAGGGCGATAAAACTGACGAACTGATTGGCTATCTCTACCCCTTTTTTTTAAGAAAATTGTGTTGGAAGAGAAAAACGTGCGTTTTCCAGAAGAGTGTGTTTTTAGATCTGACGAGAGGAGGGAAGGAGAAGAACTTTCGTTGTCCTTTATGTCTTGTGGTGAAGTGGATAAAACACAAGTACAGTGGATGGGAGGACTCATCTTCCATTGAATTGTGCTACGCCGAGGGGAGATAGCTGATCCAGACAAGTAAGTGAAGCCCGACTGCAGTAGTGCCAGTGGCACTTCTTACTATCGCCCCGCGTCTCCTAGACCCCCACGGACAGAGGAAATGTGAAACTAAGCGTGTGGACCTCCAATTGATCTAGTTGAATCTGGAACGTGCACGAACTGAACTAAACTCAAAATTTCAAATAGCTATTTCATTTTTTTAATTTTTTTATCCAATGGGGTTTTATTTTATGTAAACAAATGGGTGGGAGAGTTGTATCTTTTGTTTTTTATTTATTTTTTTTTTTTTTCATTTCATTATATAGAATAGATTATCGTATAAATTGACAACTATTTATTTTCATTGTCGACTTAGAACAGTAATAGTACATGGCAGCTACCCTTTCCCAGTGCCTGGTTGGAGTGACAGCGGAGAAGAATGAACCCTGGGAGTCTCATGCTCTGAATATTCTTAACCCTTCGCTACCGCTCTGCCCAGTACAATATCTTGGATTAAATGGTAGAACATGGAGATACAACTTGGTTCCTATATTTTCCTTCAATTTTTTTGATCTCACACACTTTCTACTGTCGCTATATTCTGTTCAAATATTAACTAAATGATCTTTATTTCCCCTATTAACAATAAAAATAATAAGCTTTCTTCTTTTTTCCCTTGAAATGAACGATGCCAATTTCCAAAGGGGGACTCCCCTCCTTTCGACGCCCATGATTCCAACAGAAAAATCAAAGTAAAAAAATGCGCGAGATCGAAAAAGTTGAGTGTAAAATGCAGGAAAGATATTTCTATTATTTAATCCAAGGAATATATGACCAAAATTTACTCCTAACTTAACAAGGCGTGTGAATGTAAATAACAAAATATAGTACTTTGCATTTCAGTACACTAACTGTATTTGAAATGTAAAAAGAAATAATAAAATAAAAAAAAATAGTTGCGTTACATATTGGCTCATCTGGTGAACCGAATAGAACAGCCTGCCCAAGGAAGGATGTAATAAAATTATTATAGAAATAAAAACTTTTTATTTTATTAGTTTACCATAACAATTATTATTATTTTTAATGTTTTAACTTTTATCAGAGCCTGAACCCCCTCCTCCGTACAAAAATTTCTGGCTATGCCCATGGAATGTAATCAAATAGAACAGTATTTTTAGTAACTTGCACTTTTACATAGCTTTCACAAACCAATTTCATTGTTCTTGTAGCTTATCATTCATGTGGCCTCGCCATGTAAATTGCACACAAACAAGTCGTGTTTTTTTTTTTTCCCATTCGTGGGCACATTGAGAAATATCATATTGGAGCATCTGGTACTTGTATTTGTGCACAATGGTGAAATCTTTATATTCCACACTGTGATATCCACAACATGTCCAGCTATAAAATTTAGGCTGCTCTGCTCTCGTAACCCACATGATGGAAACTTGATTCGGCTCAAGGAAACAAAAAAATCTTATTTGTAGTGTTAAATCAGGAGATAAAACTTTTGTAAAGCACTGACTTAGTGCTTGCTTAGCGGTAACGACCATTTCCTTTCCAAGTAGTTACGTATCTTTTCCAATCCATTATCTCGTAGCAAACAAAAACAGACACGTCCTAACACCAAATGCAGCCAACGTGAAGTGCACATGACAGCACAAGCCGAACGATGACGTCACAACATGCTGCAGGTGCGTTTTGCGTGCAACGTCGGCTTGAAAATTAGGAACTCAATTTTTACCTAAAAATGAACGCACATGAACATGGGAAATTGCAGGGGTTATTTGTTGATGGTGTAGATTTTAAAAAATATATTTTAAAAAAAGTAGTGGAAATGTCCATCCCAATTTATTAGAAATACAGGGTGGCTCAAAAGTCTGGTTCCATAGGCAACTCCATTATTAGTACACATTGTGAAAAATTAAAAGATGGGAAAATTGGTGGAAGTAGGTGAGTTTCAATCTAAAGTGCTTGAATTTTCAACCTAGCATGCACCTTTCAGGATGTACACTGGTATGACCCTAACTGGTAACCAATTCTTCTCAAACGAGTATTACAAATCGGTCAGGATTAGCCACTTCTCTGAAGTTTACAACTATATCAAAACAATGTGAAAGCTGTCGCGTCGTGCTAGCCGAAAATTGGCTCGGCTGGTTGTCTTATGGCTACCCCATCCATCCCCATTTCCTGCGGAGACTTTTCCATGGCTCTGCACATGGGCCACATTGTGTTGGCTCAGATAGCCCGGAGCAAGTGAGAAAACAGCTGGGGATTCGGTGCAGGGATAGAGGCAACTGTAAGCTCAAACACTTGCAAGATTCAAATCTCCTTGTTCGTAAATGTATTAATTTAACTATATTTTGCCGAAGCAAGTGCATTTTTTGAGGGTAGAGCCATGGCACGGTGGCTCTCCCCTTAGTGCCGCCGCTGCTTATGGACAAAATTATAGTGAACATTGACTGTGTGTCGCGTGAACTTCTAATGAAAGTGTGTATTAAGTTAACTGAAACTGCGAACAAGTATTTTATAATTATTTTTTCCAGGTTACAGAACTTTCATTTTCCTTCCTTTGAGGAACGAACTATGTAATGATGAGATCATTACTGGATCCTTTTTGGATTTTATGTTTATTAATGAATTTAATTTATGTATTTTGGTGATGTTAGTGGCATTTATATTGACGTGTATGAAACTTTTGTGAATATCTATGTATTCCTGTACGTTTGAATTCTTGGCCATTGAGGTAGGCAAATGTGTCGCTGGACACCGGCTAGCGGAAACTTTCTAGTAACGGGTTAGGTCAGAAGTGGGGCCTATAAATAGGAAGGAACGAAGGAGTGGGTCTCAGATGTTTGGCGGAGTACTGCAATTTAAGAGGTATCTTCTTTTCTAATGGGAGTGGTTAGGAGAGCTTTCTTCTACTATGTGAAACAATGGGAACTTAACTTTCTCTCCTCTAATACACACTTGATATCTTCACACTATTTCAATAGTTTAATTCATGTGGGAAACCGGGTACACAACACACATACCTTTGACCACCATTTTTGGTACTGAAGGATTTGGTACTGAGATGGGGATTTTGTGAATAACGGCCAAGTTTTAACTTCTTATGTAAATAGTTTATAATAAATAAACCTCAATATATCAAAAGGTAATTGGGCATTATGATGATTTGAAGAAATACCCATCTATTGCCAATTTTATTGCTATATTTCCAACGAACTTCAGATACTGCATCTTTTCTTAACCTATGGACAAAGTTTTAAAATGTATGGGCATGTATGTTGAAGGTGTGAGGTGTAAATCCCATAAAACACAATCTACATCTATACAATTCAAAGCTTTGTTTCAAATGCTGATCCCGTGAATTAAATCTTAATTCAACTACATTTTCTTTGTGAATTCTTTATTGCATTGAGTACACTCAGAAGGCAGAACACAATCATCAATTAGTAAATGAGACTTCAAATCTGTCTTTCATTTGAATGCTTTGTTCCAGTGACTACATAGAAAAGCCCAAAGATCATCATGTATCATGAGAAGCCAATAGACTTTTTGTTCTGTTGAATAATATCATAAATGAGCCCTCAAATCTATTTTTTGGTTGAAACCTTTGTTACAGTGAGTAAACTTAAATGGCCGATTCAGCATGAAGCAGTAAATGAAATGGTAATTTACATTTCTCTGTGAATGCCTAATTGCACTGACTACACTCAAAAGGGGCGAAAATCATCATGAATTAGGAAATCAAAAGATTAAATTAGTCTTTCGTTTGAAAGACCTGGGACAGTGAGTACACAAAAAGGCCTGATTATCATCATGAATTAATAAATGGAAAGTTAAATGACTTTTGATTGTGAATGTTTTGTTTTGTTGACTAAACTCAAAAAAGATTTAACACCATAATGAATGGGTAAATGAGCAGTCAACTAGATCAAAATGTGAACATTTTGTTGCAGTGAGTTCATATAAAATGCCGAATACCATTGTGAATTGGAAAATTAGGAATCAATTGACTTTTGTGCGGGGAATGATTTATTGTTTTGAGTACACTCAAAAGGCCGAAAATCATCATGAATTCGAAAATGATAGATCAAGTCTTTCTTTCGTTTGAAAGCTTTGTTACAGTGAGCACACACGAAAGGCCGATGATCATCATGTATTACTAAGTGAAAAGTTAAGAGCGTTTTCGTTCTGAATGTTTTTTTGCATTGAGTACATTCAAAAGGTCGCAAACCATCATGAATTTGTAGATGAGAAATCAAAGGTTTCTTTTGTTTGAAAGCTTTGTTACAGTGAGCACACTCAAAAGGTCGATTATCGGCATGAGTTAGTAAATGAGAGGTCAAGCTTGTCTTTCGTTTGAAAGCTTTGTTACAGTGTGTACACACGAAAGGCAGATGATCATCATGTATTATTAAATGAGAAGTCAATTCACTTTTCGTTCTGAATGATTTAGTACATTGAGTACACTCAAGAGGTCGAAAACCATCATGATTTAGCAAATGAGAGGCAAAGTCTGTCTTTCAATTGAAAGTTTTGTTACAGTGAGTACACACGAAAGGCTGATGTATTACTAAATGAGAAGACAATCTACCTTTTGTTCTGAATGCTTTCTTGCATTGAGTACACTCAAAAGGTTGAACATCATCATGAATTCGTAAATGAGAAATCAAAGCTCCCTTTTGTTTGAAAGCTTTGTTACAGTGAGCACACTCAAAAGGTCGAATACTGGTGTGAGTTAGTAAATGAGAAATCAATTGACATTTCCTTGGAAATGCTTTATTACATTGAGTACACTCAAAAGGCAGAACACCATCATGATTTCGTAAATGAAAGGTCAACTGCATTTTTCGTTTGAAAGCTTTGTTACAATGAGTACACACAAAAGGCAGATGATCATCATGTATTACTAAATGAGAAGTTAAGTAAGTTTTCGTTCTGAAAGTTTTTTTGCATTCAGTACACTCAAAAGGCAGAACACCATGATTTAGTAAATGAGAGGTCAAATTTGTCTTTCGTTTGAAAAATCTGTTACAGTGACTACACACGAAAGGCTGATGATCATCATCATGTATTACTAAATGAGAAGTCAGTTCACTTTTCGTTCTGAATGCTTTCTTGCAATGAGTACACTCAAAAGGTCGAACACCATCATGAATTTGTAGATGAGAAATCAGAACTCTCTTTTGTTTGAAAGCTTTGTTACAGTGAGTACACTCAAAAGGTCGATTATCAGCATGAGTTACCAAATGAGAGGTCAACTCTTTCTTTCGTTTGAAAGCTTTGTTACAGTGAGTACACACGAAAGGCAGATGATCATCATGTATTATTAAATGAGAAGTCAATTCACCTTTTGTTCTGAATGATTTAGTACATTGAGTACACTCAAAAGGTCGAAAACCATGATGATTTAGTAAATGAGAGGTCAGGTCTGTCTTTCGCTTGAAGGTTTTGTTACAGTGACTACACACAAGAGGCTGATGATCATGATCATTCAGATGATTATCCACATGTCTCTTCTTCTTGCATGCTCTACCACATTCATTATGATGTTGAAGATATTTACTATCATAATTTAGTATTTTGGAGGTTAGGGAGGTAAGAGATTCATTGCATTGAGTAGTAACCAAAGGTGACACAGTATCATGAATTTTCAGATCTACATTCAAATTTACTTTTGTATTCATTGCTTCATTGCATGGTATACAATTGGAGGAACCAAGATCCTCATGAACTCTGAAATGATTGATCAAGAGAGATTTTTTTGGGAAGTGCCTGTTGCACTTCTTATATTCAAATAAGCTAGTATCTTTGTGATACTTAATATTCCCATTCGAGTTTTTTCTCAGCCTGAACACCTGGTTGAAATGGCAACCTTTCGACGATGAACTGTCTTTGCCTTTTCTCAAACAGGTAAAATGTATGACACTGTCCTTTGAATCCATTACTTTACATTGCATAACTTCGTTAGTTCCTGGAGAAACATCTACATCTTCTCGTTCATCTCTCAGATCACCAGATTCTACTATAATTCCCTCTTTGTCAAAATTACTGGAATAAAAAAAATAATATCTGTGGCAATTTTCATAGTATTAGTAACATTATAATGTACATTGTAAGATTTATAGTTCCACTTAAAAATTAAGCCTTATGCCTATGTGTGAATTAGGTTATAGAGAAAAAACACTTTTGTAGAATTTCAGAATTGAATAGTGCTCAAAATATGCGTTTCACTCGATTAGAACAGCTCAAAAATCTCGGCTCAATTTCTTCTGTCCTTTAGTCGTTATGCCTCATTTGAAATTTTCTGTGGCTGAGTGAATAGTCTAATCAGTGGCGTAGCAACATATCGCGAGGCCCTGGGTGAGATTTTAATGGAAGGACCCCATCTGTTCTTTAAATTTGAAATCAATGTGAGTCTATACAAAATCTTCAGGGATACGTCAGCAATTCATCATATTTAGATAACCTTATAATAAATTACTGTTGAAAATTATATTTAATAATTTCATTTATCCTGAAAATGTATTTCTGTTTTCCAAAAGGTGAAATCTGAAGCTCTAGGAAGGAAGAACTGCTAATATTATCCATGTCCTCCTTATGTTGAAAACAACACAAGAATTTAAATGTGTTACACTTGTTATCTGGCAGTTGGGTGTGATTTATTGTTAAAATATTAAAATATGGAGTGCAATGTCAAGAGAAAGAAGAAACGATAAATGGGTAAAAATGTCCAAGCAAAATATCATGAATTTTTCGTAAATGTTTCACATGAGAAACACCAAAATGGTTATTATTCTTTTCGGCCCTCTTTGGGTTAGGCCCATCTTCAAACAGAATGTTGTAATCTATTCGCCACAAAAAATAACTTTTTTCATCTTTTTCTTCTGACTTCTATTTATTACATATTTCGTATGAACCCCATGGGATGCGTGAAGCCCTGGGTAGTTGCCCCACTTTGCTACGTCACTGAGTCTGATGGCATGTGTGTCTCTCTCTCTCTCTCTCTCTCTCTCTCTCTCTCTCTCTCTCTCTCTCTCTCTCTCTCTCTCTCTCTCTCTCTCTCTCTCTCTCTCTCTCTGTCTCTCTCTGTTCAGAATTAAGTACCTCACAATCTACAAGATCACTGGAAACCAGTTTGTACACTCCTTCTCTGTCGGTATTTTAGAAACTATTAGAACAATTTGGTGGAGTTTTAGACCTATAGAATACAGTGTTTCACAAAGATTTCCCACTTCTAAAAAATTATTAATTTTAAAATAACGATTTAACCTCCTTATTTTTAAAGGCACAGGTGCCACTTTGCCTGATTAAGCAACTAGAAAGCTGTGAAGACTTAGGCCAGCTGCACACTGGATCCGACACGACAAGTCATTTTTCTTGCAAACCAACTCGGGAAGCGTTTAACATGGGGCTCTTATGAGCTGCCGCACACCAGACGAAACATTTGATTCGAGTCACGATGCGATAGTTTGTGATAAAGCAGTGAAGGTCCCGGGAATTTGGTCTCAGAGGAGCACAATGCGACCGTTTGTGTTTGACAGTGCAAGGTTAAAAATATAGCTTGATCCAGTACTAGTCGTTCATGTGCAAGCGAGGCCTCTGCTGTACGAATATTCATCAACTGAGCACAATAATTAGGACAAAATTGATACGCTATGGAATGAAGTGGCACAGGAGATGAATTACATTACGTGAAAAAAAATAGGCTTATTAGAAATGATCTTGTAATGTACAAAACATTTTTTTGGTGTGTTTGTGTGTATGTGTGCATGCGTGCGTGTGTGTGTGTGTGTGTGAAGTTTGTCTCATTTGTTCACTAGAAATATTCGCAATATCACAGAGGAACAAAAAAGGCAAGCAAAGCAGGTTCCATGAACTCTAATTCGGAATGATAAACATTTCTATCAAAGATTCTTTCTTTTTCACATGGATATTTTGTGCCTTATGTTAATAGGAGTGGGTGAAATATCAAAATAATATCGCTTTGAAAGCTTACAGGCTATACTGCATAACATGATGGAAAACTTTCACATTAAGTGGGAGTGCACTCGATCACTTGCTTCATTCTATTTCAATCGACATCTCCTTTCCTAACATTTTCAGAGTTATAAAGCATATACTTAGAAATTATACATGGTGTTTCCGGCCTGATGATACAAACTTTCAGGAATGATGGAGAAGGGCACATGTATCAATTTGAGATTAGGAATCCTGGTCCGGAAACGACTTAGTCGAAAGTTATAAGTGAAAATCGGTGTATGAAGATGCAATACTTATATTACCTGCACAAGTTTCACAAGCTGCTACGTTCCCAACAGTTGTTCAAAGTGGCATCTCCAGCTTCACTGTAGGCATGGCATCCTCTCAAAAAGTTGTGGCGTACCTGTTGGAACAACCCCAGGGTCGTTCGAACAATGTCACAGGCAGCGAAAATTCTTGCCAGGAGATCCTCTTCAGTCTACTACAGATGTCTCGTACACAATCATGAGGGGTGGGAACAGGAAACTCCACTACTGCACTGCAGATGGTGTGATGTGTACGTCTCAGACATGGTCAGTCCCGATGTGAAGGTCGGTTGACTGCATTCTGTGTTTACAAGTTGAAGTGTAACAGTCGGACTTTGCAGACATGATTTTCGTGTACGGACAAGCAAATGGAAACAGTAGGGATGCCGAGAGGTTGTATCGGGCCAAGTACCCACATAGGAGACATTCGACCCACACCATGTTTCCAAGATTGTTCCAACGGTTAAAGGAAACAGTTCATGTGGAACCACAATACCAGGACCGAGGAGGACAACGATACGTACGGACACCCGAATGGAAGAAGCAGTGCTTGCACGTTTTGGATGAGGAGGCTTCAATCAGCACTCGATCAGTTGCACGTGAAATAGGTGTCATGCAAAGTACTGTGTGGAAAATAATACGGGAACACCAGCTACACCCCTTCCATCGTCAGAAAGTGCATGGGTTGACTCCTGCTGACTTCGGACCTCGCGTCAAGTTAAGCCAATGGTTACTGCAATGCTGTATGGTCGATCCTAACTTTCCTGCGTATGTTCTTTTCTCAGATGAAGCCTGTTTCACCAGAGACGAAGTACTGAATACTCACAACAGTCATGTATGGGCCGGTGAGAATCCCCAAGCTACAGTTGTGGCGAGCCACCAATACAGATTTGCAGTGAACCTGTGGGCGGACATAGTCAATGATTATCTAATAGGCTCGTATCTTCTTCCTACTTGCTTAACTATGAGGGTTGTTCAAAGAAAAAGTTTCCCTTTTCTTTTTCTTTGGAGAAAGTAAGAGCGCAATAAATGAAATGAAACTAGCAACGTGTTCTTTCATCCTTCCTCTACATTTACACACAATGCAATGTTCGTGCGGGCTACAGCGCATGCACGGCACGTGATTAGCGTGAGTAATGCAGTGAGAAATGTGCCCTGGCCATAAGGAGTAGCGAGTCATGGCGGAACAACGTGTTTGGCGGTGTGGAGTATTGCTCACAGAGTTTTTGAAGAAAGGGGAAATAGTCAATGCTCCACATTATTGCCAAACACTGGAGAAAGTGAAAAAAGCAATTCGCCGCAAACATTCTGCACTCCTTTCTGCTGGTGTCATTCTTTTGGATGACAATGCTCGTCCCCATTCGGCAGCACTAACACAGGATAAACTTCGAGAAATGAAATGGGAAAGCCCTGTCTTGACCCAGAGTGACTTGTTTCCTGCACTGAAGTCCCAGCAGCAAGATCAACATTTTCACACTGATTTGGAGGTTCAGAATACTGTGAAAAGTGTTCGTTCCCTGGATCCCAAAATATTTGCATATGGCTTTCAAGAACTTGTGCAACGATGGGACAAATGCTTGTGCCGCCTTGGAAATTATGTTGAAAAGTGAGAAAAGATCATGCTATTTGGTGCAACTTGATTTTTGTCTGTAACTTAAGAAATCATTTGTTTGCAACATAGGGAAACTTTTTCCTTGAACGACCCTTGTAACTTTGCCTGCATCAAAGCTGGAGATGCCACTTTGAACAACTGTTGTGAACATAGCAGCTTGTGAAACTTGTGAGGGTAATAAAAGTATTACAGCTTCATACACCGATTTTTACTTATACTTTTGACTAAGTCGTTTCCGGATCAGGGTTCTTTATCTCAGATTGATACATGTTCCCTTCTCCATCATCCCTGAAAGTTTCTATCATCAGTCTGGAAACACCCTGTAGGCAGACATATATAAGCCACAAATGCAAACCAATATTATGTTTTCTGCAGTTTATATGAACAAGTTCTACATCACCCACAAGGAAGTTATGCTTAATAATGAGGAAATACAAAAAAATGTGGTGCAACAGAGCTGCTTAACACTCACGCTTATCTTGGAAGTTTAGTTAAGAAGGACTGGAGGTGGTGTAACTGGTCCTAAATTACATCAAAGGAAAGAAGGATGGATGATCGTGTTTGCACATATGCTAATTGGTTCACATGAGAAAGAAAATTGGGTCTGTAAAACTTAGTATTCTTTAGTAATTACAAGACTAGTCATGAAACCAGAGGGGGCATGAGGAGGAAAAATGGCTCCCTCCCCCAACAATTGTTTTGACAAGAATATTTTCCATCAGTGATTAAAACGGAACCCATAGAAAAGAAGAATCACTTTAGCTTGTGCGTTTTCACCTTCATTCTGATAAACAAATAGTATGGTATTTGTGTAAAAAACTTGAGATTAAAAGTAATTGACAGTGAAATATAGACTTGATTCAATCTTATTTCCTGAGGAATCTAAACTAATTCCAATTTTAAAAAAAAAGTTAGTTTCTTGTCTAATATCAGATAAGAAAAGCAAGCAAACCCTTCTTATTGTTTTCCATTGCCAATGCAGCAGGCAAGAAGAAAGGAAAAATTTTCACAAACGAGTACCCTCCTCCTTCGATCCCGTCAACTAGGAAGGATTCCATAAATGCATGGGTAAAGAAGCAAATGATGATCAAGGCCTATTGTCAATTTTCCACGTACTTGTGGAACAAAGACACCTCAGTCGCACACTTACATTTTGTCCAAGCTCTAGGGAAAGCAGCATTTAGTGAGAATTGGTTTGGCAACAGTGCGCTTGTTCTCCAATCATAAGGCATAAGGATCACCCGATTTCATCTGCAAAAAATGTCTTCTTCCATTCCTGTCCATCAAGGGAGGTGTGACGACAAAGCAACCTCACCTCCCCCCTTTCTTTGCTCCCTCCTCTCACAGGTCTGACAGAAACAGCTGTGAAAGGAAGGAAAGGAGAGAGAGCAGTTCCCTGGCCAAAAGAACATCCTTCTTGCAAATTTTATGACATGACACAGCTTGGAAAACATATAAAGCAGAAAACGGGAGTTTGGGCAAACATAAGATCAAGGTGAATGCCCTATTATTTAACACAGCTTTAGCTGGGGTCTGGATGGTTCAACAAATTGAGCAAACATAAAATCAGGGTTCCATACTTTGTTCCACACTGTGCCTATGCAGTCTAAGGTGCAAGCTTTGGGCTCTGACTACAGATCACATACAGGTTCGAGTCTTCTTGGGAGAAATCATAACTTTTCTCCTACAATTTCAGCCTGTGTATGGGACCTGTGGCCACCAACAATCGTGAGGAAATTGGGGATTAGAAATGAGTAGCATAACCTGGCCATAGAAAGCCTACAACAAAGACGGGATTCATCATGCTGACCACACATCACCCCATAACTGTTTAAATGATGTGCCACCTCTGATGGGACGCTGCGATGCCAGGGGTCCCGGGTTCGAATCCTGGCTTGGGCATGGACGTTTGTGATGTCTATTCATCAATATCATCATATCATCACTCATCCCCATCTTCGCAAATTAGCTAAAAGTGGCACAAGAAGCGAATTAAAATAAATCAAATCAAAACCTCTAATAGGAGTGAGGCCGATACCCAGTTGATAGGCCCTGGCCTGAAAAGGTGGTTGTGCCACAAGTTATTGTTAATATTATTCACTTTAATAAAATGAATGCACCCTTATATGTAAATTGAGATTGTTCAGGACAAAATACATCACTGATCGAAAAAGTTGAGTGTAAAATGCAGGAAAGATATTTCTATTATTTAATCCAAGGAATATATGACCAAAATTTACTCCTAACTTAACAAGGCGTGTGAATGTAAATAACAAAATATAGTACTTTGCATTTCAGTACACTAACTGTATTTGAAATGTAAAAAGAAATAATAAAATAAAATAAAATAGTTGCGTTACATATTGGCTCATCTGGTGAACCGAATAGAACAGCCTGCCCAAGGAAGGATGTAATAAAATTATTATAGAAATAAAAACTTTTTATTTTATTAGTTTACCATAACAATTATTATTATTTTTAATGTTTTAACTTTTATCAGAGCCTGAACCCCCTCCTCCGTACAAAAATTTCTGGCTATGCCCATGGAATGTAATCAAATAGAACAGTATTTTTAGTAACTTGCACTTTTACATAGCTTTCACAAACCAATTTCATTGTTCTTGTAGCTTATCATTCATGTGGCCTCGCCATGTAAATTGCACACAAACAAGTCGTGTTTTTTTTTTTTCCCATTCGTGGGCACATTGAGAAATATCATATTGGAGCATCTGGTACTTGTATTTGTGCACAATGGTGAAATCTTTATATTCCACACTGTGATATCCACAACATGTCCAGCTATAAAATTTAGGCTGCTCTGCTCTCGTAACCCACATGATGGAAACTTGATTCGGCTCAAGGCAACAAAAAAATCTTATTTGTAGTGTTAAATCAGGAGATAAAACTTTTGTAAAGCACTGACTTAGTGCTTGCTTAGCGGTAACGACCATTTCCTTTCCAAGTAGTTACGTATCTTTTCCAATCCATTATCTCGTAGCAAACAAAAACAGACACGTCCTAACACCAAATGCAGCCAACGTGAAGTGCACATGACAGCACAAGCCGAACGATGACGTCACAACATGCTGCAGGTGCGTTTTGCGTGCAACGTCGGCTTGAAAATTAGGAACTCAATTTTTACCTAAAAATGAACGCACATGAACATGGGAAATTGCAGGGGTTATTTGTTGATGGTGTAGATTTTAAAAAATATATTTTAAAAAAAGTAGTGGAAATGTCCATCCCAATTTATTAGAAATACAGGGTGGCTCAAAAGTCTGGTTCCATAGGCAACTCCATTATTAGTACACATTGTGAAAAATTAAAAGATGGGAAAATTGGTGGAAGTAGGTGAGTTTCAATCTAAAGTGCTTGAATTTTCAACCTAGCATGCACCTTTCAGGATGTACACTGGTATGACCCTAACTGGTAACCAATTCTTCTCAAACGAGTATTACAAATCGGTCAGGATTAGCCACTTCTCTGAAGTTTACAACTATATCAAAACAATGTGAAAGCTGTCGCGTCGTGCTAGCCGAAAATTGGCTCGGCTGGTTGTCTTATGGCTACCCCATCCATCCCCATTTCCTGCGGAGACTTTTCCATGGCTCTGCACATGGGCCACATTGTGTTGGCTCAGATAGCCCGGAGCAAGTGAGAAAACAGCTGGGGATTCGGTGCAGGGATAGAGGCAACTGTAAGCTCAAACACTTGCAAGATTCAAATCTCCTTGTTCGTAAATGTATTAATTTAACTATATTTTGCCGAAGCAAGTGCATTTTTTGAGGGTAGAGCCATGGCACGGTGGCTCTCCCCTTAGTGCCGCCGCTGCTTATGGACAAAATTATAGTGAACATTGACTGTGTGTCGCGTGAACTTCTAATGAAAGTGTGTATTAAGTTAACTGAAACTGCGAACAAGTATTTTATAATTATTTTTTCCAGGTTACAGAACTTTCATTTTCCTTCCTTTGAGGAATGAACTATGTAATGATGAGATCATTACTGGATCCTTTTTGGATTTTATGTTTATTAATGAATTTAATTTATGTATTTTGGTGATGTTAGTGGCATTTATATTGACGTGTATGAAACTTTTGTGAATATCTATGTATTCCTGTACGTTTGAATTCTTGGCCATTGAGGTAGGCAAATGTGTCGCTGGACAACGGCTAGCGGAAACTTTCTAGTAACGGGTTAGGTCAGAAGTGGGGCCTATAAATAGGAAGGAACGAAGGAGTGGGTCTCAGATGTTTGGCGGAGTACTGCAATTTAAGAGGTATCTTCTTTTCTAATGGGAGTGGTTAGGAGAGCTTTCTTCTACTATGTGAAACAATGGGAACTTAACTTTCTCTCCTCTAATACACACTTGATATCTTCACACTATTTCAATAGTTTAATTCATGTGGGAAACCGGGTACACAACACACATACCTTTGACCACCATTTTTGGTACTGAAGGATTTGGTACTGAGATGGGGATTTTGTGAATAACGGCCAAGTTTTAACTTCTTATGTAAATAGTTTATAATAAATAAACCTCAATATATCAAAAGGTAAATGGGCATTATGATGATTTGAAGAAATACCCATCTATTGCCAATTTTATTGCTATATTTCCAACGAACTTCAGATACTGCATCTTTTCTTAACCTATGGACAAAGTTTTAAAATGTATGGGCATGTATGTTGAAGGTGTGAGGTGTAAATCCCATAAAACACAATCTACATCTATACAATTCAAAGCTTTGTTTCAAATGCTGATCCCGTGAATTAAATCTTAATTCAACTACATTTTCTTTGTGAATTCTTTATTGCATTGAGTACACTCAGAAGGCAGAACACAATCATCAATTAGTAAATGAGACTTCAAATCTGTTTTTCATTTGAATGCTTTGTTCCAGTGACTACATAGAAAAGCCCAAAAATCATCATATATCATGAGAAGCCAATAGACTTTTTGTTCTGTTGAATAATATCATAAATGAGCCCTCAAATCTATTTTTTGGTTGAAACCTTTGTTACAGTGAGTAAACTTAAATGGCCGATTCAGCATGAAGCAGTAAATGAAATGGTAATTTACATTTCTCTGTGAATGCCTAATTGCACTGTCTACACTCAAAAGGGGCGAAAATCATCATGAATTAGGAAATCAAAAGATTAAATTAGTCTTTCGTTTGAAAGACCTGGGACAGTGAGTACACAAAAAGGCCTGATTATCATCATGAATTAATAAATGGAAAGTTAAATGACTTTTGATTGTGAATGTTTTGTTTTGTTGACTAAACTCAAAAAAGATTTAACACCATAATGAATGGGTAAATGAGCAGTCAACTAGATCAAAATGTGAACATTTTGTCAGTGAGTTCACACAAAATGCCGAATACCATTGTGAATTGGAAAATTAGGAATCAATTGACTTTTGTGCGGGGAATGATTTATTGTTTTGAGTACACTCAAAAGGCCGAAAATCATCATGAATTCGAAAATGATAGATCAAGTCTTTCTTTCGTTTGAAAGCTTTGTTACAGTGAGCACACACGAAAGGCCGATGATCATCATGTATTACTAAGTGAAAAGTTAAGAGCGTTTTCGTTCTGAATGTTTTTTTGCATTGAGTACATTCAAAAGGTCGCAAACCATCATGAATTTGTAGATGAGAAATCAAAGGTATCTTTTGTTTGAAAGCTTTGTTACAGTGAGCACACTCAAAAGGTCGATTATCGGCATGAGTTAGTAAATGAGAGGTCAAGCTTGTCTTTCGTTTGAAAGCTTTGTTACAGTGAGCACACTCAAAAGGTCGAATACTGGTGTGAGTTAGTAAATGAGAAATCAATTGACATTTCCTTGGAAATGCTTTATTACATTGAGTACACTCAAAAGGCAGAACACCATCATGATTTCGTAAATGAAAGGTCAACTGCATCTTTCGTTTGAAAGCTTTGTTACAATGAGTACACACAAAAGGCAGATGATCATCATGTATTACTAAATGAGAAGTCAATTCACCTTTTGTTCTGAATGATTTAGTACATTGAGTACACTCAAAAGGTCGAAAACCATGATGATTTAGTAAATGAGAGGTCAGGTCTGTCTTTCGCTTGAAGGTTTTGTTACAGTGACTACACACAAGAGGCTGATGATCATCATCATGTATTACTAAATGAGAAGTCAATTCACTTTTCGTTCTGAATGCTTTATTACATTCAGAACACTCAAAAGGCTGAATACCATCATGAATTTGTAGTAAATGAGAAGTCAATTGGCTTTTGAATGTGAATTCTTTTTTGCAGTGAGTACAGATGAAAGACTTCTTGTACTTGTTACTTTTCAGATGATTATCCACATCTCTCTTCTTCTTCAATGCTCTACCACATCCATTATGATGTTGAAGATATTTACTATCATAATTTAGTATATTGGAGGTTAGGGAGGGAAGAGATTCATTGCATTGAGTAGTAACCAAAGGTGACACAGTATCATGAATTTTCAGATCTACATTCAAATTTACTTTTGTATTCATTGCTTCATTGCATGGTATACAATTGGAGGAACCAAGATCCTCATGAACTCTGAAATGATTGATCAAGAGAGATTTTTTTGGGAAGCGCCTGTTGCACTTCTTATATTCAAATAAGCTAGTATCTTTGTGATACTTAATATTCCCATTCGAGTTTTTTCTCAGCCTGAACACCTGGTTGAAATGGCAACCTTTCGACGATGAACTGTCTTCGCCTTTTCTCAAACAGGTAAAATGTATGACACTGTCCTTTGAATCCATTACTTTACATTGCATAACTTCGTTAGTTCTTGGAGAAACATCTACATCTTCTCGTTCATCTCTCGGATCACCAGATTCTACTGTAATTCCCTCTTTGTCAAAATTACTGGAATAAGAAAAATAATACCTGTGGCAATTTTCATAGTATTAGTAACATTATAATGTACATTGTAAGATTTATAGTTCCACTTAAAAATTAAGCCTTATGCCTGTGTGTGAATTAGGTTATAGAGAAAAAACACTTTTGTAGAATTTCAGAATTGAATAGTGCTCAAAATATGCGTTTCACTCGATTAGAACAGCTCAAAAATCTCGGCTCAATTTCTTCTCTCCTTCAGTCTTGATTCCTCATTTGAAATTTTCTGTGGCTGAGTGAATAGTCTAATCAGTGGCGTAGCAACATATCGCGAGGCCCTGGGTGAGATTTTAATGGAAGGACCCCATCTGTTCTTTAAATTTGAAATCAATGTGAGTCTATACAAAATCTTCATTTATCCTGAAAATGTATTTCTGTTTTCCAAAAGGTGAAATCTGAAGCTCTAGGAAGGAAGAACTGCTATTAATATCCATGTCCTCCTTATGTTGAAAACAACACAAGAATTTAAATGTGTTACACTTGTTATCTGGCAGTTGGGTGTGCTTTATTTTTAAAATATTAAAATATGGAGTGCAATGTCAAGAGAAAGAAGCAACGATAAATGGGTAAAAATGTCCAAGCAAAATATCGTGAATTTTTCGTAAATGTTTCACATGAGAAACACCAAAATGGTTATTATAGTAAGTACGTGTCAGTCAGTCAGTCAGTCTCAGAGAGAGTGAGTGAGTGAGTGAGTGAGAGAGAGAGAGAGAGAGAGAGAGAGAGAGAGAGAGAGAGACACACACACTCACTCACTCACTCTCTCTCACTCTCACTCTCTCTCTCTCTCTCTCTCTCTCTCTCTCTCTCTCTCTCTCTCTCTCTCTCTGTGTGTGTGTGTGTGTTGTGTGTGTTGTGTGGGGGGGGGGGGGGGGGGTGGGGGGGGGGGGGGGGGGGGGGGGGCGCGCGCGCGCCTGTGAAATATCAAAATAATATCGCTTTGAAGCTTACAGGCTATACTGCATAACATGATGGAAAACTTTCACATTAAGTGGGAGTGCAACACATGCTTTACCTATTCTCGATCACTTGCTTCATTCTATTTCAATCAACATCTCCTTTCCTAACATTTTCAGAGTTATAAAGCATATACTTAGAAATTATACATGGTGTTTCCGGCTGATGATACAAACTTTCAGGAATGATGGAGAAGGGCACATGTATCAATTTGAGATTAGGAATCCTGGTCCGGAAACGACTTAGTCGAAAGTTATAAGCGAAAATCGGTGTATGAAGATGTAATACTTTTATTACCTGCAAACGTTTCACAAGCTGCTACATTCACAACAGTTGTTCAAAGTGGCATCTCCAGCTTCACCGCAGACATGACATCCTCCCAAAAAGTTGTGGCGTACCTGTTGGAACAACCCCAGGGTCGTTCGAACAATGTCACAAGCAGCGAAAATTCTTGCCAGGAGATCCTCTTCAGTCTACTACAGACGTCTCGTACACAATCATGAGGGGTGGGAACAGGAAACTCCACTACTGCACTGCAGATGGTGTGATGTGTACATCTCAGACATGGTCAGTTCCGATGTGAGGTCGGTTGACTGCATTCTGTGTTTACAAGTTGAAGTGTGACAGTCGATCAGCCATAGTGAAATGGAATACACAGTAGCGAACTTTGCAGACATGATTTTCGTGTACGGACAAGTAAATGGAAAGAGTAGGGATGCCGAGAGGTTGTATCGGGCCAAGTACCCACATAGGAGACATTCGACCCACACCATGTTTCCAAGATTGTTCCAACGGTTAAAGGAAACAGTTCATGTGGAACCACAATACAGGACCGAGGAGGACAACGATATGTACGGACACCCGAATGGAAGAAGCAGTGCTTGCACGTTTTGGATGAGGAGGCTTCAATCAGCACTCGATCAGTTGCACGTGAAATGGGTGTCATGCAAAGTACTGTGTGGAAAATAATACGGGAACAGCAGCTACACCCCTATCCATCGTCAGAAAGTGAATGCTTTGACTCTTGCTGACTTCGGACCTCGCGTCAAGTTCAGCCAATGGTTACTGCAATGCTGTATGGTCGATCCTAACTTTCCTGCGTATGTTCTTTTCTCGGATGAAGCCTGTTTCACAGAGACGAAGTACTGAATACTCGCAACAGTCATGTATGGGCCGGTGAGAATCCCCAAGCTACAGTTGTGGGGAGCCACCAATACAGATTTGCAGTGAACCTGTGGACAGACATAGTCAATGATTATCTAATAGGCTCGTATCTTCTTCCTACTTGCTTAACTACGAGGGTCGTTCAAAGAAAAAGTTTCCCCTTTTCTTTTTTTTCTTTTTTGGAGAAAGTAAGAGCGCAATAAATGAAATGAAACTAGCAATGTGTTCTTTCATCTTTCCTCTACATTTACACACAATGCAATGTTCGTGCGGGCTACCGTGCATGCGCGGCACGTGATTAGCGTGAGTAATGCAGTGAGAAACGTGCCCTGGCCATAAGGAGTAGGCGAGTCATGGCGGAACAACGTGTTTTGGCGGTGTGGAGTATTGCTCACAGAGTTTTTGAAGAAAGGGGAAGAAATAGTCAAATGCTGCACATTATTGCCAAACACTGGAGGAAGTGAAAAAAGCAATTCGCCGCAAACATCCTGGACTCCTTTCTGCTGGTGTCATTCTTTTGGATGACAATGCTCGTCCCCATTCGGCAGCACTTGCACAGGATAAACTTCGAGAAATGAAATGGGAAAGCCCTGTCTTCACCCAGAGTGACTTGTTTCCTGCACTGAAGTCCCAGCAGCAGGGTCAACATTTTCACACTGATTTGGAGGTTCAGACTACCATGAAAAGTGTTCGTTCCCTGGATCCCGAAATACAAGGGTCGTTCAAGGTTGACCGGGACTTTTATTTCTGCAGAGGAAATAGGTAGCAGAAGAAACACCAAACTATGTCAGTTTTTCAAAGTATTCTCCGTGCGCGCCGAGGCACCGTTGCCATCGTTCTGGCAGCTCCCGAATTCCTTTGGCGTAGGAAGAACTTGGTTGTTGTCGTAGCCACTGGAGGACATCGCTCCGCAGTGCTTCATCTGTCGTGAATTTCTTCCCTCCCAGATGGTCTTTAAGGGGTGCAAACAAATGATAATCACTGGGGGCTAAATCCGGACTGTAGGGGGGATGGGGCAGAACTTCCCAGCGCATGTCGACCAGAGTTGTTGTTGTCACATTGGCCGTGTGAGGGTGGGCATTGTCATGGAGAAAAATGACATTTCCAGACAACATCCCAGGTCTTTTCTTGCGAATGGACTTTCGTACAGCACCACTCAACAATGTGAAGTAATACTGGGCATTAATCGTGCTCCCTTTGTCCAGAAAATTCACATGGATAACGCCCTTCATGTCGCAGAAGACACTTGCCATGATATTTCCAGCGGACGGCTGCGTTTTGCTTTTCTTGGGGGGCGGGGAACCTTTATGCTGCCACTCCATGCTGCGTCTTTTGGTCTCTGGGGTTGAAATGTGCAACCATGTTTCATCACACGTGATGATGGATTGCAACAATTCATCACCTTCTGCTCGAAACCGATTCAGAAGCTGTTCACAGACCGTCCTGCGTGTCCACTTCTGATCGAATGTCAGCTGGCGGGGAACCCACCTTGCACAGATTTTGCGGAAGCGTAAGTGGTCGTGAATGATCGTCTCAACACTCCCGACACTGATATTCACCTCGGCAGCAATATCCCGCACTGTTACTCGCCGGTTCTCAAGAATCATTTGCTCAACACGTGCGATATTCACTGGTGTGACTGCAGTCGGGCGAATGTGTCCATGCACTTCATTTGTCACCAGCTCCCGTCCTTCGCGAAACTGCTCACACCATTCGTACACTCTTGTCCGCGACATGGTTTGTTCACCATACTGTGCTTGCAATCGTCTGAAAATCTCAGCTGGTTTCACTTTCTCCTTCACGAGAAATTTGATTACACACCGATGCTCCACAGCCACAGACACACTGCTTGCCGCCATGTTTGCTGCAACTGCTGCACATTCGCGAAATACGTCATGCCGGGCGCTAGTTACTCGCGAAGGAATACATTATGTCACCCACACGTTTCATCATGATCCGGCTATTCATCGATTTTTTACGTACGAAAATCCCGGTCAACTTTGAACGACCCTTGTATTTGCAGATGGCTTTCAAGAACTTGTGCAACGATAGGACAAATGCTTGTGCCGCCTTGGAAATTATGTTGAAAAGTGAGAAAAGATCATGCTACTTGGTGCAACTTGATTTTTGTCTGTAACTTAAGAAATCATTTGTTTGCAACATAGGGAAACTTTTTCCTTGAACGACCCTTGTAACTTTGCCTGCATCAAAGCTGGGGGATGCCACTTTGAACAACTGTTGTGAACGTAGCAGCTTGTGAAACTTGTGCAGGTAATAAAAGTATTACAGCTTCATACACCGATTTTCACTTATACTTTTGACTAATTCGTTTCCGGATCAGGGTTCATGTGCCCTTCTCCATCATCCCTGAAAGTTTCTATCATCAGCCTGGAAACACCCTGTAGGCAGACATATATAAGCCACAAATGCAAACCAATATTATATTTTCTGCAGTTTATGTGAACAAGTTCTACATCACCCACAATCAAGTTATGCTTAATAATGAGGAAATACAAAAAAATGTGGTGCAACAGAGAGCTGCTTAACACTCACGCTTATCTTGGAAGTTTAGTTAAGAAGGACTGGAGGTGGTGTAACTGGTCCTAAATTACATCAAAGGAAAGAAGGATGGACGATCGTGTTTGCACATATGCTAATTGGTTCACACGAGAAAGAAAATTGGGGCTGTAACACTTAGCACTCTTTAGTAATTACAAGACTAGTGATGATACCAGAGGGGGCATGAGGAGGAAAAATGGCTCCCTCCCCCCAACAATTGTTTTGACAAGAATATTTTCCATCAGTGATTAAAACGGAACCCATAGAAAAGAAGAATCACTTTAGCTTGTTGCATTTTCACCTTCATTCTGATAAAGAAATAGGATGGTATAAGACATAAGCAAGTTACTAAAGATATATCTGCGAAACTTACTTGTAAATGTTCTATTAATTTCGGTGGCCTGCCCAGTGTAAGTGCAACTCACTTTACATTGGCAGATCCATCATATCTGACAACGAGCATATACAACACAACAGCACCTAATGGATGCAAAAAAATCCCAACTCACTACCGGACTACCAAGGCACCTCAAGTTCAATAAACACAGGATCCAAAAAGTTTCTGTTAGGCATAAATCGCACATGATAATCGACACTAAAATCAGAGACGCATGCAATTATGCACTTTCCACACAAGCTGAACTTCGACAGCGGTCAGGCTCATCATGTTTGGCTCCCGCTATTACAACAACACAAACCCATCACTTGTAATAGACGAAATGGCTACACCAGCGCACCTAGCGGTAGTCGAGGAAACAACAGGAACTGGAAGTCAACCTAACAGTAAAGCATCGAGTTCCCAAGTGGATGGTGACAGAGGCCACCGAAATTAATAGAACATTTACAAGTAAGTTTCATGGATATACCTTTAGTAACTCGCTTACGTCTTATATTGGGAGTTTAGTTAAGAAGGACTGGAGATGGTGTAACTGGTCCTAAATTACATCAAAGGAAAGAATGGGGGACGATCGTTTTTTGCCCATATGCTAATTGGTTTACACAAGAAAGAGAATCGGGGCCATAACACTTAGCACTTTTCAGTAATTACAAGAATAGTCATGAAACCAGAGGGGGCATGAGGAGGAAAAATGTCTCCCTCCCCCAACAATTGTTTTGACAAGAATACTTTCCATCAGTGATTAAAACGGAACCCATAGAAAAGAAGAATCACTTTAGCTTGTGCGTTTTCACCTTCATTCTGATAAACAAATAGTATGGTATTTGTGTAAAAAACTTGAGATTAAAAGTAATTGACAGTGCAATATAGACTCGATTCAATCTTATTTCCTGAGGAATCTAAACTAATTCCAATTAAAAAAAAAAAAAGTTCGTTTCTTGTCCAATATATGATAAGAGAGGCTAGCAAACCCTTCTTAATGTTTTCCATTGCCAATGCAGCAGGCAAGAAGAAAGGAAAAATTTTCACAAACGAGTACCCTCCTCCTTCGAATCCGTCAACTAGGAAGGATTCCATAAATGTGTGGGTAAAGAAGCAAATGGTGATCAAGGCCTGTTGTCAATTTTCCACTCACGTTCTTGTGGAACAAAGACACCTCAGTCACACACTTACATTTTGTCCAAGCTCTAGGGAAAGCAGCATTTAGTGAGAATTGGTTTGGCAACAGTGTGCTTGTTTTCCAATCATGAGGCATAAGGATCACCCGATATCATCTGCAAAAAATGTCTTCTTCCATTCCTGTCCATCGAGGGAGGTGTGACGACAAAGCAACCTCACCCCCCCCCCCTTTCTTTGCTCCCTCCTCTCACAGGTCTGATTGAAACAGCTGTGAAAGGAAGGAAAGGAGAGAGAGCAGTTCCCTGGCCAAAATAACATCCTTCTTGCAAATTTTATGACATGACACAGCTTGGAAAACATATAAAGCAGAAAACGGGAGTTTGGGCAAACATAAGATCAAGGTGAATGCCCTATTATTTAACACAGCTTTAGCTGGGGTCTGGATGGCTCAACGAATTGAGCAGAAATATAAAATCGGGGTTCCATACTTTGTCCCGCACTGTGCCTGTGCAGTCTAAGGTGCAAGCTTTGAGCTCTGACTACAGATCACATACAGGTTCGAGTCTTCTTGGGAGAAATCATAACTTTTCTCCTACAATTTCAGCCTGTGTATGGGACCTGTGGCCACCAACCATCGTGAGGAAATTGGGGATTAGAAATGAGTAGCATAACCTGGCCATAGAAAGCCTACAACAAAGACGGGATTCATCATGCTGACCACACATCACCCCATAACTGTTTAAATGATGTGCCACCTCTGATGGGACGCTGCGATGCCAGGGGTCCCGGGTTCGAATCCTGGCTTGGGCATGGACGTTTGTGATGTCTATTCATCAATATCATCATATCATCACTCATCCCCATCTTCGCAAATTAGCTAAAAGTGGCACAAGAAGCGAATTAAAATAAATCAAATCAAAACCTCTTATAGGAGTGAGGCCGATACCCAGTTGATAGGCCCTGGCCTGAAAAGGTGGTTGGGCCACAAGTTATTGTTAATATTATTCACTTTAATAAAATGAATGCACCCTTATATATATATTGAGATTGTTCAGGACAAAATACATCACTGATTACTGGTACACACATGAAGTGCAATCATAAAAATAATTGAAATTCATTTTCAATAACTTAATATTAACACTGAGTACAGTTTATCATCACTGTAGTTATTTAATTTTAATATCATAGGCCTTGAAAGTTGTACATCTTTAGTCTCTCTCTCTCTCTCTCTCTCTCTCTCTCTCTCTCTCTCTCTCTCTCTCTCTCTCTCTCTCTCTCTCTCTCTCTCTCTCTCTCACACACACACACACACACACGCATGCACACACACACAGATATATTTTAGTTTTCATGCTGCTTTTATAGCAATTGCGCAAGTCTAGTGTAATTGAACCTTTATTATTATGCTACTTTCTAACTTGTGTGTCTTATATCAAAGACATACCTTGTACATGGAGCTTCAAAATCATCTTCTGTTCTCAAATCTGAAAGTTGCATAGTTTCATCTGTGATGAAAATTTCTTCACTCTTGATAGTAAGAGCCTTCTCTTCACATTCTCTTTTAGGTTTTTCCTCCACTACATCTGTCTCAGATTTAATAGTGTGTTCTAAGGTAGTTTCAGAAGTGAGTTCGTGTTTCGTGTTGCAATTCATTGTATATTCCAGTACACTTTTTCCTCTATCATGTGCTAAGTACAAATTGTCTTCCGAAGTATTTTTCACATCCAAATCAAATTCCTTTGACCAATTGCTGAATGACGCTGTAGGCTTCATACTTTCCCCTTCTGCACTTGTTGCTGAAATTCCATCAGCTATATTTGACAGTTTGCAGATTGCTTTAACATTTTTATTTTCTGACAGAACAAAATGTTCCCTAGATGCCTCATCTTCAGATTTGATAATAAAATCTGGTAATTCGATACTAAAAATAGAAAGACATATATTTATAGATGAGCAAGAAAACATGTTATGAAAATGTTTAGGTGCTTATAAAAACAATATAATGAAACAATTTTTTCTGGTATAAAAAACAACCCTTGTATGTTCTTGTCTGTTGTACACTTTGCAGTAAAATTGGGTAGAAATGGTAGCCGTGGTAAGAATTCTTACTTGTTATGTGACTTGTTGATTCTTCTGTGGACAATGGACAATGTATAATGCCACACATTTTTACATTTAAATAAAAGTTGCAGACATTCATATCGGTTACTTCCTAAAGCATACTAAAATCGTGAAATGGATAACATCTTCCAGCTTTCAGAAGATATTATATTGATTAATTGACAATTTGTTTTGCATTCAATGTGCCCCACGCATTTAAAAAAAAAAACTCCTGGCGATCCATTTACACATACAGTGGAACCTCAATTTTACATTTTTTAGTAGACCAAGCTGAAAAACTTAAAATGCTGGAAAATGTAATACACGGAAAATTTTATTATATGTTGCTATGTTGTGACCATCAAGATTGAATGTATGAGGGAGAATCAAATGAAAACCGCAAAAGTGCCATTAAAAATATTTTTTTTTTTTTTTTGCCATTTGGAAATTTGCAAACACAGTCCTTGACGTCTTTCCGAGCTGGTAGTACGAAGCAGTACCGGTAGATGGGGTTCGATGTGAGTACCAGCTGATTCAAGATGGCGGCACCACTACGCAGTTGCACCAAGCAGGGACAGTGTGAAGTTATTCGAATTTTATGGAGTGAAGGTGTGAAACCGGTTGATATTCATCGGAGAATGCAGACGAAGTATGGGGACGCCTGTCTGTCACAGCGGTAATACTACGATTGGTGCAAGAAATCCGTAGAAGGTACGACTTTATTGACTGATGCTCCCCGTCCGGGTCAGGCTCAGCGAGTTGTGACAGAGGAGTCCATAGCCGCAGCAGATCATCTTATTCAGGAAAACCGGCATGTCACTTTGGCTGAAATGGCTTCCTTGCTGAATATGAGCTTCGGTTCAGTACAAGACATAGTGCATGACGAAACTCCGCTACAGAAAAGTATCCACCAGGTGGGTTCCTCGACAGCTGACGCAGGAATGGAAAGTCCGTCGGGTTGACGCATGTCAAGAGCTGCTGAGGTGTTACGAAGAGGAGGGTGAGAATTTTCTAGCTCACATTGTCACCGGTGATGAAAGTTGGGTGCACCATTTTCAACCGGAGACAAAACGTGCAAGCAAAGAATGGTGACATTCGTCTTCGCCGAAACCAAAGAAGTTTCGCAGCCAGCCCTCTGCAGGGAAAATCATGTTGACTTTATTCTGGGATAAGAAAGGTCCTATTCTGGAACACTACATGCCCCCACGTACGACAGTGACTAGTGCCACCTACACCAACCTTCTGAAGAACCATGTGAGGCCAGCGATACGCACAAAGCTAAGGGGATTGCTGAGTGCAGGTGTTTTGCTTCAACATGAAAATGCCTGTCCTCATTCTGCTCGTGCAACCATGAAAACCATCGATGACCTACACTTCAAGTGCCTACCACATCCGCCATACTCACCAGATTTGGCACCATCTGATTTCCACATCTTTGGTCCATTAAAGGAGCACCTTGGAGGGCAGAGGTTAAAGTCTGATGAAGACGTCCAATCGGCGGTACACGAGTGGCTACACAGTCCACCGAAATAATTTTTCTCACGCGGTATCGAAGCACTACCTATCAGATGGCATAAGTGCATTGAACTGGGAGGGGACTATATAGAAATATAATGTACAATCAAACATATCCCTGCATTAAAATAGTGGGAAAAAATTAATTGCAGTTTTCATTTGATTCTCCCTCGTATAATGTGGGAAATTGTAAAATTGTTGGACGTATATCGTTTTAACAAAATTTCCACTAAACACAGCAGGGACGTCGGAACCAGGGGGGGAGGGAATCATATATATATATATATATATATATATATATATATATATATATATATATATATATATATATATATATATACCATATTGCCTCACTCACTCAACCCCTAATCCCTCGCAATGACGTATCCAGGTTGTGGGTCCAGGGTTCAGCCCCCCCCCCAAAATTCCTTAATTTTTTTGTGGATTCTGAAAATAACACCCACTAAGTTATTTTCTTTAAAAAAAACTGTTTTGGTACAGTAAGTGAAGTTGATGTGTTTTTTTTAATAATGTGAATATATATGCAGAGGTGAAATACTAAAAAGAAATACATTGCATTATGTGCCAGACATTAAAACTATTGACAATGTGTGAAACTCGATTTCAAGACAAGCATGATTCACTTCATGTTTTAGTTAAATTTCTTCAACCTTGTCGGTTAAGCACAGCCGTCCAAGTGAACCATCCCAAGCAAGTGATCTTCTAGCCGCAGTCGAAAAGGGGGCTTTCTTAATTGTACTCTTTATCTGAGAAACGTCTTTCAGTTTCACTGATGAGTTGTCAAAGCATGCTTCACTCTGCCCCTCCCCTCCACGTGGGAGTATGATGCACGGACTCGCGGGTCTACGTTGCCTTTGGTTTACTGTACTTTTCCCGTCAGGGCTCCGGCGCCTGGACCCGCAGCCAGTATCATCCTCTGTGGGGTTATGTGTTGTTCTTACGTGTGCTGAATGTCTCCTCAGGTTCAGCTTTAAGCAATGGTATGAAGATTCTAAGAAAGTTTTATCGGTCTTAGTCTTTGCTTTCTATTCTCAGTCATTACGTTCTTCTAACTTTGTTCTAGCCATTGGTAATTTTCTATATTTAAATGATATGATTAAAAAAAAGTCTTGAACAATTAAGAACTTTGATATATTAAGGAGCACCTATTCTAGATCGTGATGTAACCTCAATGAAGCTGGTATTGCCCCAATGTATACATACCATCATAGTTAATTGAATTGAATTGAATTGTTGTTTATATCCACTTTATGCACAGTGAGGCTAATTGGGACTGGACCAACAGTTTAAAGTGGGATCCGAACTACTATGCACCTCCACCGGGTATCGAGCCTGTAACCCCTTGATTACAAGGTGATGATGCTACCGTTGCGCCATTGGGAAGGCTCACCATCACAGTTAAGTAAGAATAAATGGAATTGAATACGTCAACAGAGCATCGATATCTGGTTAATGTATTTATCACTGCTTGTTTGTGGAATTATATTACCTAGAGCGGAGAGGACGATGGGAGCAGCATCTATAATTTAATCTAAAATGTAATATAAATTACATGAATATATAAAATATATAATTATTAATATAATTTATATTAATTTTATATATATATATATATATATATATATACAGGGAGGTTATTGCAGCATGACACCGCAACAGCGTCGGCCGCTTGCCGGCCCAGTCATGCAACAGGTGCCGGCAAATTGCGTAACAGATAGCCCGTTACACAAACCGCTTGTTTTGTAATGTTTCCACTTTTCACAATTATAGTTACAATTACAACTTAAATAAGCACGTACCTTGTCGTAAGGATGCTGGAAAAGGTGTCCTCTAAAATACAAATATTTCTGGCACTTTATTTTTGACATGTAATCTTTCTTAGACACCGCGAGAGCGTCGGTCGCTTACCGGCCTTGTCATGCATCAGGTGCCGCCAAATTGCGTAACAGATAGTCCGTAACAGAAACAGCATCGCGGCGCATAAAGCAAACCGAAAGTGTAAAATTATATTTAAAACTAATAATAATGATGATCACTAACCTTCTGTGTTATAAATGATGTTGAAAATGACCTCCTTCAACACCAATACATTTCCGGCATCTGCGTATGAAATTCCTCTGAACATCCATAAGCTCCTCAGGTGTGATTCTGGCAATTTCTCTTCTTATATTTTCTTTTAAATCCTCTATTGTACGCGGGTTATTCTGATACACTTTGTTTTTTAATGTTCCCCATAAATAATAATCAGAAGGAGTAAGATCGGGGCTACGAGAGGGCCACAACTCAGTACTGATAATTCTGTCCTCAAAAATCTCGGCAATAAAATTAAGTGATTCATAAGCAGTGTGAGCAGTAGCAGAGTCCTGCTGAAAAAATGACTGCTGGCATTCAATGTCCGTTAATTGTTCAAAAAAAGGTTGTAGTATGTCTCTTCGATACCTTTCACCATTGATAGTACCTTCATAAAAAATA